>NW_027476647.1:0-165175 GCF_051020955.1 Megalopta genalis
GTTTCGTCTCCACTTGAAGCTATATCTCTTATATCGCAAGTATCTGAAGCTATATCGTTTGTGTTGCATTGATTTGAAGCTAAACATTCTATATCGCATTGATTTGAAGCTAAATCATGTGTTTCGCGTGGATTTGAAGCTAAACATTCTACATCGCATTGATTTGAAGCTAAATCATGTGTTTCGCTTGATTTGAAGCTAACTCGTTTGTTTCTCCTGCATTTTGAAGCTATACCACTTAGATCGCATGTATCTGATGCTAAATCATTTGTTTCGCATGGATTTGAATCTAATCCTTCTACTTCGAATTGATTTTGAAGCACAATCATTTGCTTCGCATGAATTTGAAGTTAAACCTTCTATATCGCATTGATTTGAAGATAAATCATGTATTTCGAGTGGATTTGAAGCTAAACCTTCTACATCGCATTGATTTGATGCTAAATCATGTGCTTCGCATGGATTTGGAGCTAACTCGTTTGTTTCGTCTGCATTTGGAGCTGAATCACTTATATCGCAACTATCTGATGTTAAATCATTTGTTTCGAATGGATTTGAAGCTAAATCTTCAACACTGCAAAGATTTGCAGCTAAATCATGAGTTTCGCATTGATTTGAAGCTGACTCGTTTGTTTCTCCTGCATTTGAAGCTATCTCACTTATATCGCAACTATCTGATGTTAAATCATTTGTTTCGCATAGATTTGAACTAATCCTTCTACTTCGAAATGATATGAAGCTAAATCATGTGCTTCGCATGGATTTGAAGCTAACTCGTTTGTTTTCGTCTGCATTTGGAGCTAAATCACTTATATCGCAACTATCTGATGTTAAATCATTTGTTTCGCATAGATTTGAACTAATCCTTCTACTTCGAAATGATTTGAAGCTAAATCATGTGCATCGCATGGATTTGAAGCTAACTCGTTTGTTTCGTCTGCATTTGAAGCTATATCTCTTATATCGCAAGTATCTGAAGCTATATCGTTTGTGTCGCATGGATTTGAAGCTAAACATTCTATATCGTATTGATTTGAAGCTTAAATCATGTGTTTCGCGTGGATTTGAAGCTAAACCTTCTACATCGCATTGATTTGAAGCTAAATCATGTTTTTCGCTTGGATTTGATTGCTATCTAGTTTGTTTCGTCTGCATTTGAAGCTATATCACTTATATTGCAACTATCTGACGTTAAATCATTTGATTCGCATAGATTTTGAAGATAATCCTTCTACTTCGAATTGATTTGAAACTAAATCATGTGTTTCGCTTGGATATGAAGCTAACTCGTTTGTTTCGTCTCCACTTGAAGCTATATCTCTTATATCGCAAGTATCTGAAGCTATATCGTTCGTGTCGCATGGATTTGAAGCTAAACATTCTATATCGCATTGATTTGAAGCTAAATCATGTGTTTCGCGTGGATTTGAAGCCAAACCTTCTACATCGCATTGATTTGAAGCTAAATCATGTGTTTCGCTTGATTTGAAGCTATCTCGTTTGTTTCGTCTGCATTTGAAGCTATATCTCTTATATCGCAAGTATCTGAAGCTAAATCATTTGTTTCGCATGGATGTGAAGCTAAAACCTTCTACATCGCATTCATTTAAAACTAAATCATGTGTTTCGCTTGGATATGAAGCTAACTCGTTTGTTTCGTCTGCCTTTGGAGCTAAATCACTTATATCGCAACTATCTGATGTTAAATCATTTGTTTCGAATGGATTTGAAGCTAAATCTTCAACACTGCATTGATTTGCAGCTAAAATCATGTGTTTCGCATTGATTTGAAGCTAACTCGTTTGCTTCGTCTGCATTTGAAGCTATATCACTTATATCCCAAATGTTTGAAGCTAAATCATTTGTTTCGTATGGATTTGAAGCTAAAGCTTCTACATCTCATTGATTTGAAGCTAAATCATGTGCTTCGCATGGATTTGAAGCTATCTCTTTTGTTTCGTCTCCACTTGAAGCTATATCTCTTATATCGCAAGTATCTGAAGCTATATCGTTTGTGTTGCATGGATTTGAAGCTAAACATTCTATATCGCATTGATTTGAAGCTAAATCATGTGTTTCGCGTGGATTTGAAGCTAAACCTTCTACATCGCATTGATTTGAAGTTAAATCATGTGTTTCGCTTGCATTTGATGCTATCTAGTTTGTTTCGTCTGCATTTGAAGCTATATCACTTATATCGCAACTATTTGATGTTAAATCATTTGTGTCGCACGGATTTGAAGCTAAATCTTCTATATCGCATTTATTTGCAGCTGAATCATGTGTTTTGCTTGGATTTGAAGTTCAGTCGTTTGCTTCGTCTGCATTTTAAGCTATATCACTTATATCCCACGTATTTGAAGCTAAATCATTTGTTTTCGTATGGATTTGAAGCTAATCGTTCTATATCGCATTGATTTGAAGCTAAATCATGCGATTTGCTTGGATTTGGGAGATATCTCTTTTGTTTCGTCTGCATATGAAGCCATATCACTTATATCGCATGTACCTGATGCTGAATCATTTGTGTCGCATGGATTTGAAGCTAATCCTTCTACTTCGAATTGATTTGAAGCTAAATCATGTCTTTTGCTTGTATATGAAGCTAACTCATTTGTTTCGTTTGCATTTGAAAGCTATATCACATATATTCCAAGCGTTTCAAAGAAAATCATTTGTTCTAATGGATTTGAAGCTAAACCTTCTATATCGCATTGATTTAAAGCTAAATCATGTCTTTTCGGTTGGATATGAAGCTAACTCGTTTGTTTCGTCTGCATTTGAAGCTATATCTCTTATATCGCAAGTATCTGAAGCTATATCGTTTGTGTCGCATGGATATGAAGCTAAACATTCTATATCGTATTGATTTGAAGCTAAATCATGTCTTTCGCGTGGATTTGAAGCTAAACATTCTACATCGCATTGATTTGAAGCTAAATCATGTGTTTCGCTTGATTTGAAGCTAACTCGTTTGTTTCTCCTGCATTTGAAGCTATACCACTTAGATCGCATGTATCTGATGCTAAATCATTTGTTTCGCATGGATTTGAATCTAATCCTTCTACTTCGAATTGATTTTGAAGCACAATCATTTTGCTTCGCATGAATTTGAAGTTAAACCTTCTATATCGCATTGATTTGAAGATAAATCATGTATTTCGAGTGGATTTGAAGCTAAACCTTCTACATCGCATTGATTTGATGCTAAATCATGTGTTTCGCTTGGATATGAAGCTAACTCGTTTGTTTCGTCTCCACTTGAAGCTATATCTCTTATATCGCAAGTATCTGAATCTATATCGTTTGTGTCGCATGGATTTGAAGCTAAATATTCTATATCGCATTGATTTGAAGCAAAATCATGTGTTTCGCGTGGTTTTGAAGCTAAACCTTCTACATCGCATTGATTTGAAGTTAAATCATGTGTTTCGCTTGCATTTGATGCTATCTAGTTTTGTTTCGTCTGCATTTGAAGCTATATCACTTATATCGCAACTATTTGATGTTAAATCATTTGTGTCGCACGGATTTGAAGCTAAATCTTCTATATCGCATTTATTTGCAGCTGAATCATGTGTTTCGCTTGGATTTGAAGTTCAGTCGTTTGCTTCGTCTGCATTTTAAGCTATATCACTTATATCCCACGTATTTGAAGCTAAATCATTTGTTTCGTATGGATTTGAAGCTAATCGTTCTATATCGCATTGATTTGAAGCTAAATCATGCGATTTGCTTGGATTTGGAGATATCTCTTTTGTTTCGTCTGCATATGAAGCCATATCACTTATATCGCATGTACCTGATGCTGAATCATTTGTGTCGCATGGATTTGAAGCTAATCCTTCTACTTCGAATTGATTTGAAGCTAAATCATGTCTTTTGCTTGTATATGAAGCTAACTCATTTGTTCGTTTGCATTTGAAGCTATATCACATATATTCCAAGCGTTTCAAAGAAAATCATTTGTTCTAATGGATTTGAAGCTTAACCTTCTATATCGCATTGATTTAAAGCTAAATCATGTCTTTCGGTTGGATATGAAGCTAACTCGTTTGTTTCGTCTGCATTTGAAGCTATATCTCTTATATCGCAAGTATCTGAAGCTATATCGTTTGTGTCGCATGGATTTGAAGCTAAACATTCTACATCGCATTGATTTGAAGCTAAATCATGTGTTTTCGCTTGATTTGAAGCTAACTCGTTTGTTTCTCCTGCATTTGAAGCTATACCACTTAGATCGCATGTATCTGATGCTAAATCATTTGTTTCGCATGGATTTGAATCTAATCCTTCTACTTCGAATTAATTTTTGAAGCACAATCATTTGCTTCGCATGAATTTGAAGTTAAACCTTCTATATCGCATTGATTTGAAGATAAATCATGTATTTCGAGTGGATTTGAAGCTAAACCTTCTACATCGCATTGATTTGATGCTAAATCATGTGTTCGCTTGGATATGAAGCTAACTCGTTTGTTTCGTCTCCACTTGAAGCTATATCTCTTATATCGCAAGTATCTGAATCTATATCGTTTGTGTCGCATGGATTTGAAGCTAAATATTCTATATCGCATTGAGTTGAAGCTAAATCATGTGTTCCGCATGGATTTGAAGCTAATCCATCTACTTCGAATTGATTTGAAGCTAAATCATGTGTTTTGCTTGGATATGAAGCTAACTCGTTTGTTTCGTTTGCATTTGAAGCTATATCACATATATCCCTAGCGTTTAAAAGAGAATCATTTGTTCTAATGGATTTGAAGCTAAACCTTCTGTATCGCATTGATTTGAAGCTAAATCATGTGTTTCGTGGGGATTTGAAGCTAAACCTTCTACATCGCATTGATTTGAAGCTAAATCATGTGTTTCGCTTGGATTTGAAGGTATCTCGTTTGTTTCGTCTGCATTTGGAACTAAATCACTTATATCGCAACTATCTGATGTTAAATCATTTGTTTTCGTATGGATTTGAAGCTAAATCTTCAACACTACATTGATTTGCAGCTAAATCATGTGTTTCGCATTGATTTGAAGCTAACTCGTTTGTTTCTCCCGCATTTGAAGCTATCTCACTTATATCGCAACTATCTGATGTTAAATCATTTGTTTCGCATAGATTTGAATCTAATCCTTCTACTTCGAAATGATATGAAGCTAAATCATGTGCTTCGCATGGATTTGAAGCTAACTCGTTTGTTTCGTCTGCCTTTGGAGCTAAATCACTTATATCGCAACTATCTGATGTTAAATCATTTGTTTCGAATGGATTTGAAGCTAAATCTTCAACACTGCATTGATTTGCAGCTAAATCATGTGTTTCGCATTGATTTGAAGCTAACTCGTTTGTTTCTCCTGCATTTGAAGCTATATCACTTATATTGCAACTATCTGATGTTAAATCATTTGTTTCGCATAGATTTGAATCTAATCCTTCTACTTCGAAATGATTTGAAGCTAAATCATGTGCTTCGCATGGATTTGAAGCTAACTCGTTTGCTTCGTCTGCATTTGAATCTATGTCACTTATATCCCAAGTGTTTGAAGCTAAATCATTTGTTTCGCATGGATTTGAAGCTAAAGCTTCTAGATCGCATTGATTTGAAGCTAAATGATGTGCTTCGCATGGATTTGAAGCTATCTCTTTTGTTTCGTCTGCATTTGAAGCTATATCTATTATATCGCAAGTATCTGATGCTATATCATTTGTGTCGCATGGATTTGAAGATAAACCTTCTATATCGCATTGATTTGAAGCTAAATCATGTTTTTCGCGTGGATTTGAAGCTAAATATTCTATATCGCATTGATTTGAAGCTAAATCATGTGTTTCGCGTGGATTTGAAGCTAAACCTTCTACATGGCATTGATTTGAAGTTAAATCATGTGTTTCGCTTGGATTTGATGCTATCTAGTTTGTTTCGCCTGCATTTGAAGCTGTATCACTTATATCGCAACTATTTGATGTTAAATCATTTGTGTCGCACAGATTTGAAGCTAAATCTTCTATATCGCATTTATTTGCAGCTGAATCATGTGTTTCGCTTGGATTTGAAGCTCAGTCGTTTGCTTCGTCTGCATTTTAAGCTATATCACTTATATCCCACGTATTTGAAGCTAAATCATTTGTTTCGTATGGATTTGAAGCTAATCGTTCTATATCGCATTGATTTGAAGCTAAATCATGCGATTTGCTTGGATTTGGAGATATCTCTTTTGTTTCGTCTGCATATGAAGCCATATCACTTATATCGCATGTACCTGATGCTGAATCATTTGTGTCGCATGGATTTGAAGCTAATCCTTCTACTTCGAATTGATTTGAAGCTAAATCATGTCTTTTGCTTGTATATGAAGCTAACTCATTTGTTTCGTTTGCATTTGAAGCTATATCACATATATTCCAAGCGTTTCAAAGAAAATCATTTGTTCTAATGGATTTGAAGCTAAACCTTCTATATCGCATTGATTTAAAGCTAAATCATGTCTTTCGGTTGGATATGAAGCTAACTCGTTTGTTTCGTCTGCATTTGAAGCTATATCTCTTATATCGCAAGTATCTGAAGCTAGATCGTTTGTGTCGCATGGATTTGAAGCTAAACATTCTATATCGTATTGATTTGAAGCTAAATCATGTCTTTCGCGTGGATTTGAAGCTAAACATTCTACATCGCATTGATTTGAAGCTAAATCATGTGATTCGCTTGATTTGAAGCTAACTCGTTTGTTTCTCCTGCATTTGAAGCTATACCACTTAGATCGCATGTATCTGATGCTAAATCATTTCTTTCGCATGGATTTGAATCTAATCCTTCTACTTCGAATTGATTTTGAAGCACAATCATTTGCTTCGCATGAATTTGAAGTTAAACCTTCTATATCGCATTGATTTGAAGATAAATCATCTATTTCGAGTGGATTTGAAGCTAAACCTTCTACATCGCATTGATTTGATGCTAAATCATGTGTTTCGCTTGGATATGAAGCTAACTCGTTTGTTTCGTCTCCACTTGAAGCTATATCTCTTATATCGCAAGAATCTGAATCTATATCGTTTGTGTCGCATGGATTTGAAGCTAAATATTCTATATCGCATTGAGTTGAAGCTAAATCATGTGTTTCGCATGGATTTGAAGCTAATCGATCTACTTCGAATTGATTTGAAGCTAAATCATGTGTTTTGCTTGGATATGAAGCTAACTCGTTTGTTTCGTTTGCATTTGAAGCTATATCACATATATCCCTAGCGTTTAAAAGAGAATCATTTGTTCTAATGGATTTGAAGCTAAACCTTCTATATCGCATTGATTTGAAGCTAAATCATGTGTTTCGTGGGGATTTGAAGCTAAACCTTCTACATCGCATTGATTTGAAGCTAAATCATGTGTTTCGCTTGGATTTGAAGGTATCTCGTTTGTTTCGTCTGAATTTGGAACTAAATCACTTATATCGCAACTATCTGATGTTAAATCATTTGTTTCGTATGGATTTGAAGCTAAATCTTCAACACTACATTGATTTGCAGCTAAATCATGTGTTTCGCATTGATTTGAAGCTAACTCGTTTGTTTCTCCCGCATTTGAAGCTATCTCACTTATATCGCAACTATCTGATGTTAAATCATTTGTTTCGCATAGATTTGAATCTAATCCTTCTACTTCGAAATGATATGAAGCTAAATCATGTGCTTAGCATGGATTTGAAGCTAACTCGTTTGTTTCGTCTGCCTTTGGAGCTAAATCACTTATATCGCAACTATCTGATGTTAAATCATTTGTTTCGAATGGATTTGAAGCTAAATCTTCAACACTGCATTGATTTGCAGCTAAATCATGTGTTTCGCATTGATTTGAAGCTAACTCGTTTGTTTCTCCTGCATTTGAAGCTATATCACTTATATTGCAACTATCTGATGTTAAATCATTTGTTTCGCATAGATTTGAATCTAATCCTTCTACTTCGAAATGATTTGAAGCTAAATCATGTGCTTCGCATGGATTTGAAGCTAACTCGTTTGCTTCGTCTGCATTTGAATCTATGTCACTTATATCCCAAGTGTTTGAAGCTAAATCATTTGTTTCGCATGGATTTGAAGCTAAAGCTTCTAGATTGCATTGATTTGAAGCTAAATCATGTGCTTCGCATGGATTTGAAGCTATCTCTTTTGTTTCGTCTGCATTTGAAGCTATATCTATTATATCGCAAGTATCTGATGCTATATCATTTGTGTCGCATGGATTTGAAGCTAAACCTTCTATATCGCATTGATTTGAAGCTAAATCATGTTTTTCGCGTGGATTTGAAGCTAAACCTTCTACATCGCATTGATTTGAATCTAAATCATGTGTTTCGCTTGGATTTGAAGCTATCTCGTTTGTTTCGTCTGCATTTGGAGCTAAATCACTTATATCGCAACTATCTGATGTTAAATCATTTGTTTCGAATGGATTTGAAGCTAAATCTTCAACACTGCAAAGATTTGCAGCTAAATCATGTGTTTCGCATTGATTTGAAGCTAATTCGTTTGTTTCTCCCGCATTTGAAGCTATCTCACTTATATCGCAACTATCTGATGTTAAATCATTTGTTTCGCATAGATTTGAATCTAATCCTTCTACTTCGAAATGATATGAAGCTAAATCATGTGCTTAGCATGGATTTGAAGCTAACTCGTTTGTTTCGTCTGCCTTTGGAGCTAAATCACTTATATCGCAACTATCTGATGTTAAATCATTTGTTTCGAATGGATTTGAAGCTAAATCTTCAACACTGCATTGATTTGCAGCTAAATCATGTGTTTCGCATTGATTTGAAGCTAACTCGTTTGTTTCTCCTGCATTTGAAGCTATATCACTTATATTGCAACTATCTGATGTTAAATCATTTGTTTCGCATAGATTTGAATCTAATCCTTCTACTTCGAAATGATTTGAAGCTAAATCATGTGCTTCGCATGGATTTGAAGCTAACTCGTTTGCTTCGTCTGCATTTGAATCTATGTCACTTATATCCCAAGTGTTTGAAGCTAAATCATTTGTTTCGCATGGATTTGAAGCTAAAGCTTCTAGATTGCATTGATTTGAAGCTAAATCATGTGCTTCGCATGGATTTGAAGCTATCTCTTTTGTTTCGTCTGCATTTGAAGCTATATCTATTATATCGCAAGTATCTGATGCTATATCATTTGTGTCGCATGGATTTGAAGCTAAACCTTCTATATCGCATTGATTTGAAGCTAAATCATGTTTTTCGCGTGGATTTGAAGCTAAACCTTCTACATCGCATTGATTTGAATCTAAATCATGTGTTTCGCTTGGATTTGAAGCTATCTCGTTTGTTTCGTCTGCATTTGGAGCTAAATCACTTATATCGCAACTATCTGATGTTAAATCATTTGTTTCGAATGGATTTGAAGCTAAATCTTCAACACTGCAAAGATTTGCAGCTAAATCATGTGTTTCGCATTGATTTGAAGCTAATTCGTTTGTTTCTCCCGCATTTGAAGCTATCTCACTTATATCGCAACTATCTGATGTTAAATAATTTGTTTCGCATAGATTTGAATCTAATCCTTCTACTTCGAAATGATATGCAGCTAAATCATGTGCTCCGCATGGATTTGATGCTAACTCGTTTGTTTCTCATGCATTTAAAGCTATACCACTTAGATCGCATGTATCTGATGCTAAATCATTTGTTTCGCATGGATTTGAATCTAATCCTTCTACTTCGAATTGATTTTGAAGCACAATCATTTGCTTCGCATGAATTTGAAGTTAAACCTTCTATATCGCATTGATTTGAAGATAAATCATGTATTTCGAGTGGATTTGAAGCTAAACCATCTACATCGCATTGATTTGAAGCTAAATCATGTGTTTCGCTTGGATATGAATCTAACTCGTTTGTTTCGTCTCCACTTGAAACTATATCTCTTATATCGCAAGTATCTGAAGCTATATCGTTTGTGTCGCATGGATTTGAAGCTAAACATTCTATATCGCATTGATTTGAAGCTAAATCATGTGTTTCGCTTGGATTTGAAGCTCACTCGTTTGCTTCGTCTGCATTTGAAGCTATATCACTTATATCCCACGTGTTTGAAGCTAAATCATTTGTTTCGCATGGATTTGAAGCTAATCGTTCTATATCGCATTGATTTGAAGCTAAGTCATGCGATTTGCTTGGATTTGGACATATCTCTTTTGTTTCGTCTGCATTTGAAGCTATATCACATATATCGCATGTACCTGATGCTGAATCATTTTTTTCGCATGGATTTGATGCTAAACCTTCTAGATAGAATTGATTTAAAGCTTATTCATGTGTTTTTCATGGATTTGAAGCTAACACGTTTGTTTCCCCTGCATTTGAAGCTATATCACATATATCGCAACTATCTGAACTTAAATCATTTGTTTCGCATAGATTTGAAGATAATCCTTCTACATCGAATTGATTTGAAGCTAAAGCATGTGTTTCGCTTGGATATGAAGCTAACTCGTTTGTTTCGTCTGCCTTTGGAGCTAAATCACTTATATCGCAACTATCTGATGTTAAATCATTTGTTTCGAATGGATTTGAAGCTAAATCTTCAACACTGCATTGATTTGCAGCTAAATCATGTGTTTCGCATTGATTTGAAGCTAACTCGTTTGCTTCGTCTGCATTTGAAGCTATATCACTTATATCCCAAATGTTTGAAGCTAAATCATTTGTTTCGTATGGATTTGAAGCTAAAGCTTCTACATCTCATTGATTTGAAGCTAAATCATGTGCTTCGCATGGATTTGAAGCTATCTCTTTTGTTTCGTCTCCACTTGAAGCTATATCTCTTATATCGCAAGTATCTGAAGCTATATCGTTTGTGTTGCATGGATTTGAAGCTAAACATTCTATATCGCATTGATTTGAAGCTAAATCATGTGTTTCGCGTGGATTTGAAGCTAAACATTCTACATCGCATTGATTTGAAGCTAAATCATGTGTTTCGCTTGATTTGAAGCTAACTCGTTTGTTTCGTCTGCATTTGAAGCTATATCTCTTATATCGCAAGTATCTGAAGCTAAATCATTTGTTTCGCATGGATGTGAAGCTAAACCTTCTACATCGCATTGATTTAAAACTAAATCATGTGTTTCGCTTGGATATGAAGCTAACTCGTTTGTTTCGTCTGCCTTTGGAGCTAAATCACTTATATCGCAACTATCTGATGTTAAATCATTTGTTTCGAATGGATTTGAAGCTAAATCTTCAACACTGCATTGATTTGCAGCTAAATCATGTGTTTCGCATTGATTTGAAGCTAACTCGTTTGCTTCGTCTGCATTTGAAGCTATATCACTTATATCCCAAATGTTTGAAGCTAAATCATTTGTTTCGTTTGGATTTGAAGCTAAAGCTTCTACATCTCATTGATTTGAAGCTAAATCATGTGCTTCGCATGGATTTGAAGCTATCTCTTTTGTTTCGTCTCCACTTGAAGCTATATCTCTTATATCGCAAGTATCTGAAGCTATATCGTTTGTGTTGCATGGATTTGAAGCTAAACATTCTATATCGCATTGATTTGAAGCTAAATCATGTGTTTCGCGTGGATTTGAAGCTAAACATTCTACATTGCATTGATTTGAAGCTAAATCATGTGTTTCGCTTGATTTGAAGCTAACTCGTTTGTTTCTCCTGCATTTGAAGCTATACCACTTAGATCGCATGTATCTGATGCTAAATCATTTGTTTCGCATGGATTTGAATCTAATCCTTCTACTTCGAATTGATTTTGAAGCACAATCATTTGCTTCGCATGAATTTGAAGTTAAACCTTCTATATCGCATTGATTTGAAGATAAATCATGTATTTCGAGTGGATTTGAAGCTAAACCTTCTACATCGCATTGATTTGATGCTAAATCATGTGCTTCGCATGGATTTGAAGCTAACTCGTTTGTTTCGTCTGCATTTGGAGCTAAATCACTTATATCGCAACTATCTGATGTTAAATCATTTGTTTCGAATGGATTTGAAGCTAAATCTTCAACACTGCAAAGATTTGCAGCTAAATCATGTGTTTCGCATTGATTTGAAGCTGACTCGTTTGTTTCTCCTGCATTTGAAGCTATCTCACTTATATCGCAACTATCTGATGTTAAATCATTTGTTTCGCATAGATTTGAACTAATCCTTCTACTTCGAAATGATATGAAGCTAAATCATGTGCTTCGCATGGATTTGAAGCTAACTCGTTTGTTTCGTCTGCATTTGGAGCTAAATCACTTATATCGCAACTATCTGATGTTAAATCATTTGTTTCGCATAGATTTGAACTAATCCTTCTACTTCGAAATGATATGAAGCTAAATCATGTGCATCGCATGGATTTGAAGCTAACTCGTTTGTTTCGTCTGCATTTGAAGCTATATCTCTTATATCGCAAGTATCTGAAGCTATATCGTTTGTGTCGCATGGATTTGAAGCTAAACATTCTATATCGTATTGATTTGAAGCTAAATCATGTGTTTCGCGTGGATTTGAAGCTAAACCTTCTACATCGCATTGATTTGAAGCTAAATCATGTTTTTCGCTTGGATTTGATGCTATCTAGTTTGTTTCGTCTGCATTTGAAGCTATATCACTTATATTGCAACTATCTGACGTTAAATCATTTGATTCGCATAGATTTGAAGATAATCCTTCTACTTCGAATTGATTTGAAACTAAATCATGTGTTTCGCTTGGATATGAAGCTAACTCGTTTGTTTCGTCTCCACTTGAAGCTATATCTCTTATATCGCAAGTATCTGAAGCTATATCGTTCGTGTCGCATGGATTTGAAGCTAAACATTCTATATCGCATTGATTTGAAGCTAAATCATGTGTTTCGCGTGGATTTGAAGCCAAACCTTCTACATCGCATTGATTTGAAGCTAAATCATGTGTTTCGCTTGATTTGAAGCTATCTCGTTTGTTTCGTCTGCATTTGAAGCTATATCTCTTATATCGCAAGTATCTGAAGCTAAATCATTTGTTTCGCATGGATGTGAAGCTAAACCTTCTACATCGCATTCATTTAAAACTAAATCATGTGTTTCGCTTGGATATGAAGCTAACTCGTTTGTTTCGTCTGCCTTTGGAGCTAAATCACTTATATCGCAACTATCTGATGTTAAATCATTTGTTTCGAATGGATTTGAAGCTAAATCTTCAACACTGCATTGATTTGCAGCTAAATCATGTGTTTCGCATTGATTTGAAGCTAACTCGTTTGCTTCGTCTGCATTTGAAGCTATATCACTTATATCCCAAATGTTTGAAGCTAAATCATTTGTTTCGTATGGATTTGAAGCTAAAGCTTCTACATCTCATTGATTTGAAGCTAAATCATGTGCTTCGCATGGATTTGAAGCTATCTCTTTTGTTTCGTCTCCACTTGAAGCTATATCTCTTATATCGCAAGTATCTGAAGCTATATCGTTTGTGTTGCATGGATTTGAAGCTAAACATTCTATATCGCATTGATTTGAAGCTAAATCATGTGTTTCGCGTGGATTTGAAGCTAAACCTTCTACATCGCATTGATTTGAAGTTAAATCATGTGTTTCGCTTGCATTTGATGCTATCTAGTTTGTTTCGTCTGCATTTGAAGCTATATCACTTATATCGCAACTATTTGATGTTAAATCATTTGTGTCGCACGGATTTGAAGCTAAATCTTCTATATCGCATTTATTTGCAGCTGAATCATGTGTTTCGCTTGGATTTGAAGTTCAGTCGTTTGCTTCGTCTGCATTTTAAGCTATATCACTTATATCCCACGTATTTGAAGCTAAATCATTTGTTTCGTATGGATTTGAAGCTAATCGTTCTATATCGCATTGATTTGAAGCTAAATCATGCGATTTGCTTGGATTTGGAGATATCTCTTTTGTTTCGTCTGCATATGAAGCCATATCACTTATATCGCATGTACCTGATGCTGAATCATTTGTGTCGCATGGATTTGAAGCTAATCCTTCTACTTCGAATTGATTTGAAGCTAAATCATGTCTTTTGCTTGTATATGAAGCTAACTCATTCGTTTCGTTTGCATTTGAAGCTATATCACATATATTCCAAGCGTTTCAAAGAAAATCATTTGTTCTAATGGATTTGAAGCTAAACCTTCTATATCGCATTGATTTAAAGCTAAATCATGTCTTTCGGTTGGATATGAAGCTAACTCGTTTGTTTCGTCTGCATTTGAAGCTATATCTCTTATATCGCAAGTATCTGAAGCTATATCGTTTGTGTCGCATGGATATGAAGCTAAACATTCTATATCGTATTGATTTGAAGCTAAATCATGTCTTTCGCGTGGATTTGAAGCTAAACATTCTACATCGCATTGATTTGAAGCTAAATCATGTGTTTCGCTTGATTTGAAGCTAACTCGTTTGTTTCTCCTGCATTTGAAGCTATACCACTTAGATCGCATGTATCTGATGCTAAATCATTTGTTTCGCATGGATTTGAATCTAATCCTTCTACTTCGAATTGATTTTGAAGCACAATCATTTGCTTCGCATGAATTTGAAGTTAAACCTTCTATATCGCATTGATTTGAAGATAAATCATGTATTTCGAGTGGATTTGAAGCTAAACCTTCTACATCGCATTGATTTGATGCTAAATCATGTGTTTCGCTTGGATATGAAGCTAACTCGTTTGTTTCGTCTCCACTTGAAGCTATATCTCTTATATCGCAAGTATCTGAATCTATATCGTTTGTGTCGCATGGATTTGAAGCTAAATATTCTATATCGCATTGATTTGAAGCAAAATCATGTGTTTCGCGTGGTTTTGAAGCTAAACCTTCTACATCGCATTGATTTGAAGTTAAATCATGTGTTTCGCTTGCATTTGATGCTATCTAGTTTGTTTCGTCTGCATTTGAAGCTATATCACTTATATCGCAACTATTTGATGTTAAATCATTTGTGTCGCACGGATTTGAAGCTAAATCTTCTATATCGCATTTATTTGCAGCTGAATCATGTGTTTCGCTTGGATTTGAAGTTCAGTCGTTTGCTTCGTCTGCATTTTAAGCTATATCACTTATATCCCACGTATTTGAAGCTAAATCATTTGTTTCGTATGGATTTGAAGCTAATCGTTCTATATCGCATTGATTTGAAGCTAAATCATGCGATTTGCTTGGATTTGGAGATATCTCTTTTGTTTCGTCTGCATATGAAGCCATATCACTTATATCGCATGTACCTGATGCTGAATCATTTGTGTCGCATGGATTTGAAGCTAATCCTTCTACTTCGAATTGATTTGAAGCTAAATCATGTTTTTCGCGTGGATTTGAAGCTAAACCTTCTACATCGCATTGATTTGAATCTAAATCATGTGTTTCGCTTGGATTTGAAGCTATCTCGTTTGTTTCGTCTGCATTTGGAGCTAAATCACTTATATCGCAACTATCTGATGTTAAATCATTTGTTTCGAATGGATTTGAAGCTAAATCTTCAACACTGCAAAGATTTGCAGCTAAATCATGTGTTTCGCATTGATTTGAAGCTAATTCGTTTGTTTCTCCCGCATTTGAAGCAATCTCACTTATATCGCAACTATCTGATGTTAAATAATTTGTTTCGCATAGATTTGAATCTAATCCTTCTACTTCGAAATGATATGAAGCTAAATCATGTGCTCCGCATGGATTTGATGCTAACTCGTTTGTTTCTCATGCATTTAAAGCTATACCACTTAGATCGCATGTATCTGATGCTAAATCATTTGTTTCGCATGGATTTGAATCTAATCCTTCTACTTCGAATTGATTTTGAAGCACAATCATTTGCTTCGCATGAATTTGAAGTTAAACCTTCTATATCGCATTGATTTGAAGATAAATCATGTATTTCGAGTGGATTTGAAGCTAAACCATCTACATCGCATTGATTTGAAGCTAAATCATGTGTTTCGCTTGGATATGAATCTAACTCGTTTGTTTCGTCTCCACTTGAAACTATATCTCTTATATCGCAAGTATCTGAAGCTATATCGTTTGTGTCGCATGGATTTGAAGCTAAACATTCTATATCGCATTGATTTGAAGCTAAATCATGTGTTTCGCTTGGATTTGAAGCTCACTCGTTTGCTTCGTCTGCATTTGAAGCTATATCACTTATATCCCACGTGTTTGAAGCTAAATCATTTGTTTCGCATGGATTTGAAGCTAATCGTTCTATATCGCATTGATTTGAAGCTAAGTCATGCGATTTGCTTGGATTTGGAGATATCTCTTTTGTTTCGTCTGCATTTGAAGCTATATCACATATATCGCATGTACCTGATGCTGAATCATTTGTGTCGCATGGATTTGAAGCTAAACCTTCCATATCGCATTGATTTGAAGTTGAATCATGTGTTTCGCTTGATTTGAAGCTAACTCGTTTGTTTCTACTGCATTTGAAGCTATATCACTTTTATCCTAAGCGTTTGAAGCTAAATCATTTTTTTCGCATGGATTTGATGCTAAACCTTCTAGATAGAATTGATTTAAAGCTTATTCATGTGTTTTTCATGGATTTGAAGCTAACACGTTTGTTTCCCCTGCATTTGAAGCTATATCACATATATCGCAACTATCTGAACTTAAATCATTTGTTTCGCATAGATTTGAAGATAATCCTTCTACATCGAATTGATTTGAAGCTAAAGCATGTGTTTCGCTTGGATATGAAGCTAACTCGTTTGTTTCGTCTCCATTTGTAGCTATATCTCTTATATCGCAAGTTTCTGAAGCTATATCGATTGTGTCGCATGGATTTGAAGCTAAACCTTCTATATCGCATTGATTTAAAGCTAAATCATGTGCTTCGCGTGGATTTGAAGCTCACTCGTTTGCTTCGTCTGCATTTGAAGCTACATCACTTATATCCCACGTGTTTGAAGCTAAATCATTTGTTTCGCATGGATTTGAAGCTAATCCTTCTATATCGCATTGATTTGAAGCTAAATCATGTGTTTCGCGTGTATTTGACGCTAAACCTTCTACATCGCATTGATTTAAAGCTTAATCATGTGTATCCCTTGGATATGAAGCTAACTCGTTTGATTCGTCTGCATTGGAAGCTATATCATTTATATCCCAAGTGTTTGAAGCTAAATCATTTGTTTCGCATGGATTTGAAGCTAAACCTTCTACATCGCATTGATTTGCAGCTAAATCATGTGTTTCGCATGGATTTGAAGCAAAACCTTCTATATTGCATTGATTTGAAGCTAAATCATGTGTTTCGCGTGTATTTGAAGCTAAACATTCTACATCGCATTGATTTGAAGCTAAATGATGTGTTTCGCTTGGATTTGATGCTATCTAGTTTGTTTCGTCTGCATTTGAAGCTATATCACTTATATCGCAACTATCTGATGTTAAATCATTTGTTTCGCATGGATTTGAAGCTAAACCTTCTACATCGCATTTATTTGCAGCTGAATCATGTGTTTCGCTTGATTTGAAGCTAATTCGTTTGTTTCTCCCGCATTTGAAGCTATCTCACTTATATCGCAACTATCTGATGTTAAATAATTTGTTTCGCATAGATTTGAATCTAATCCTTCTACTTCGAAATGATATGAAGCTAAATCATGTGCTCCGCATGGATTTGATGCTAACTCGTTTGTTTCTCATGCATTTAAAGCTATACCACTTAGATCGCATGTATCTGATGCTAAATCATTTGTTTCGCATGGATTTGAATCTAATCCTTCTACTTCGAATTGATTTTGAAGCACAATCATTTGCTTCGCATGAATTTGAAGTTAAACCTTCTATATCGCATTGATTTGAAGATAAATCATGTATTTCGATTGGATTTAAAGCTAAACCATCTACATCGCATTGATTTGAAGCTAAATCATGTGTTTCGCTTGGATATGAATCTAACTCGTTTGTTTCGTCTCCACTTGAAACTATATCTCTTATATCGCAAGTATCTGAAGCTATATCGTTTGTGTCGCATGGATTTGAAGCTAAACATTCTATATCGCATTGATTTGAAGCTAAATCATGTGTTTCGCTTGGATTTGAAGCTCACTCGTTTGCTTCGTCTGCATTTGAAGCTATATCACTTATATCCCACGTGTTTGAAGCTAAATCATTTGTTTCGCATGGATTTGAAGCTAATCGTTCTATATCGCATTGATTTGAAGCTAAGTCATGCGATTTGCTTGGATTTGGAGATATCTCTTTTGTTTCGTCTGCATTTGAAGCTATATCACATATATCGCATGTACCTGATGCTGAATCATTTGTGTCGCATGGATTTGAAGCTAAACCTTCCATATCGCATTGATTTGAAGTTGAATCATGTGTTTCGCTTGATTTGAAGCTAACTCGTTTGTTTCTACTGCATTTGAAGCTATATCACTTTTATCCTAAGCGTTTGAAGCTAAATCATTTTTTTTCGCATGGATTTGATGCTGATCCTTCTAGATAGAATTGATTTAAAGCTTATTCATGTGTTTTTCATGGATTTGAAGCTAACACGTTTGTTTCCCCTGCATTTGAAGCTATATCACATATATCGCAACTATCTGAACTTAAATCATTTATTTCGCATAGATTTGAAGATAATCCTTCTACATCGAATTGATTTGAAGCTAAAGCATGTGTTTCGCTTGGATATGAAGCTAACTCGTTTGTTTCGTCTCCATTTGTAGCTATATCTCTTATATCGCAAGTTTCTGAAGCTATATCGATTGTGTCGCATGGATTTGAAGCTAAACCTTCTATATCGCATTGATTTAAAGCTAAATCATGTGCTTCGCGTGGATTTGAAGCTCACTCGTATGCTTCGTCTGCATTTGAAGCTACATCACTTATATCCCACGTGTTTGAAGCTAAATCATTTGTTTCGCATGGATTTGAAGCTAATCCTTCTATATCGCATTGATTTGAAGCTAAATCATGTGTTTCGCGTGTATTTGACGCTAAACCTTCTACATCGCATTGATTTAAAGCTTAATCATGAGTATCCCTTGGATATGAAGCTAACTCGTTTGATTCGTCTGCATTGGAAGCTATATCACTTATATCCCAAGTGTTTGAAGCTAAATCATTTGTTTCGCATGGATTTGAAGCTAAACCTTCTACATCGCATTGATTTGCAGCTAAATCATGTGTTTCGCATGGATTTGAAGCAAAACCTTCTATATTGCATTGATTTGAAGCTAAATCATGTGTTTCGCGTGTATTTGAAGCTAAACATTCTACATCGCATTGATTTGAAGCTAAATCATGTGTTTCGCGTGTATTTGAAGCTAAACATTCTACATCGCATTGATTTGAAGCTAAATGATGTGTTTCGCTTGGATTTGATGCTATCTAGTTTGTTTCGTCTGCATTTGAAGCTATATCACTTATATCGCAACTATCTGATGTTAAATCATTTGTTTCGCATGGATTTGAAGCTAAACCTTCTACATCGCATTTATTTGCAGCTGAATCATGTGTTTCGCTTGATTTGAAGCTAACTCGTTTGTTTCTTCTGCATTTGAAGCTATATCACTTATATCCCAAGTGTTTGAAGCTAAATCATTTTTTCCGCATGGATTTGAAGCTAAACCTTCTACATCGCATTGATTTAAAGCTAAATCATGTGTATCCCTTGGATATGAAGCTAACTCGTTTGATTCGTCTGCATTTGAAGCTATATCACATATATCCAAAGCGTTTGAAAGTAAATCATTTGTTTCACATGGATTTGAAGCTCACTCGTTTGTTTCGTCTGCATTTGAAGCTATATCACTTATATCCCACGTGTTTGAAGCTAAATCATTTGTTTCGCATGGATTTGAAGCTAATCCTTCAATATCGCATTAATTTGTAGCTAAATCATGTGATTCGCTTGGATTTGAAGCTAACTCGTTTGTTTCTCCTGCATTTGAATCTATATCACTTATATCGCATGTATCTGATGCTAAATCATTTGTATCGCATAGATTTGAAGCTAATCCTTCTACTTCGAATTGATTTGAAGCTAAATCATGTGTTTCGCTTGGATTTGAAGCTATCTCGTTTGTTTCGTCTGCATTTGGAGCTAAATCACTTATATCGCAACTATCTGATGTTAAATCATTTGTTTCGAATGGATTTGAAGCTAAATCTTCAACACTGCATTGATTTGCAGCTAAATCATGTGTTTCGCATTGATTTGAAGCTAACTCGTTTGTTTCTCCTGCATTTGAAGCTATATCACTTATATCGCAACTATCTGATGTTAAAACATTTGTTTCGCATAGATTTGAATCTAATCCTTCTACTTCGAAATGATTTGAAGCTAAATCATGTGCTTCGCATGGATTTGAAGCTAACTCGTTTGTTTCGTCTGCATTTGAAGCTATATCTCTTGTATCGCAAGTATCTGAAGCTATATCATTTGTGTCGCATTGATTCGAAGATAATCCTTCTACTTCGAATTGATTTGAAGCTAAATCATGTGTTTCGCTTGGATATGAAGCTAACTCGTTTGTTTCGTCTCCATTTGAAGCTATATCTCTTATATCGCAAGTATCTGAAGCTATATCGTTTGTGTCGCATGGATTTGAATCTAAACATTCTACATCGCATTGATTTGAAGCTAAATCATGTGTTTGGCGTGTATTTGACGCTAAACCTTCTACATCGCATTGATTTGAAGCTAAGTCATGTGTTTCGCTTGGATTTGAAGCTATCTCGTTTTTTTCGTCTGCATTTGAATCTATATCACTTATATCGCAACTATCTGATGTTAAATCATTTGTTTCTCATGGATTTGAAGCTAAATCTTCTATATCGCATTTATTTGCAGCTGAATCATGTGTTTCGTATGGATTTGAAGCTAACTCGTTTGCTTCGTCTGCATTTGAAGCTATATCACTTATATCCCAAGTGTTGGAAGCTAAATTATTTGTTTCGCATGGATTTGAAGCTAAACCTTCTATATCGCATTGATTTGAAGTTAAATCATGCGTTTCGCTTGATTTGAAGCTAACTCGTTTGTTTCTTCTGCATTTGAAGCTATATCACTTTTATCCCAAGTGTTTGAAGCGAAATCATTTTTTTCGCATGGATTTGAAGCTAATCCTTCTACATCGCATTGATTTGAAGCTAAATCATGTGTTTCGCTTGGATTTGAAGCTATCTCGTTTGTTTCGTCTGCATTTGAAGCTGTATCACTTACATCCCAAGTGTTTGAAGCTAAATCATTTGCTTCGCATGGATTTGAAGTTAAACCTTCTATATCGCATTGATTTGAAGCTAAATCATGTGTTTCGCGTGTATTTGAAGCAAAACATTCTACATCGCAATGATTTGAAGCTAAATCATGTGTATCGCTTGGATTTAATGCTATCTAGTTTGTTTCGTCTGCATTTGAAGCTATATCACTTATATCGCAACTATTTGATGTTAAATCATTTGTGTCGCATGGATTTGAAGCTAAACCTTCTAGATAGAATTGCTTTAAAGCTTATTCATGTGTTTTTCATGGATTTGAAGCTAACACTTTTGTTTCCCCTGCATTTGAAGCTATATCACATATATCGCAACTATCTGAACTTAAATCATTTGTTTCGCATAGATTTGAAGATAATCCTTCTACTTCGAGTTGATTTGAAGCTAAAGCATGTGTTTCGCTTGGATATGAAGCTAACTCGTTTGTTTCTCCTGCATTTGAATCTATATCACTTATATCGCATGTATCTGATGCTGAATCATTTGTATCGCATGGATTTGAAGATAATCCTTCTACTTCGAATTGATTTGAAGCTAAATCATGTGTTTCGCTTGGATATGAAGCTAACTCGTCTGTTTCGTCTGCATTTGAAGCTATATCTCTTATATCGCAAGTATCTGAAGCTATATCATTTGTGTCGCATGGATTTGAAGCTACACATTCTATATCGCATTGATTTGAAGCTAAATCATGTGTTTCGCGTTTATTTGACGCTAAACCTTCTACATCGCATTGATTTAAAGCTAAATCATGTGTATCCCTTGGATATGAAGCTAACTCGTTTGATTAGTCTGCATTTGAAGCTATATCACATATATCCCAAGCGTTTGAAAGTAAATCATTTGTTTCGCATGGATTTGAAGCTAATCCTTCTATATCGCATTCATTTGTAGCTAAATCATGTGCTTCGCATGGATTTGAAGCTAACTCGTTTTTTCGTCTGCATTTGAAGCTATATCTCATATATCGCAAGTATCTGAAGCTAGATCATTTGTGTCGCATAGATTTGAAGCTAAACCTACTATATGGCATTGATTTGAAGCTAAATCATTTGTTTCGCGTGCATTTGAAGCTAATCCTTCTACATCGCATTGATTTGAAGCTAAATTATTTGTTTCGCTTGGATTTGAAGCTATCTCGTCTGTTTCGTCTGCAGTTGAAGCTATATCACTTATATCACAACTATCTGACGTTAAATCATTTGTTTCACATGGATTTGAAGCTACATCTTCTACATCGCATTGATTTGCAGCTAAATCATGTGTTTCGCATGGATTTGAAGCTAACTCGTTTGTTTCGTCTGCATTTGAAGCTATATCACTTATATCCCAACTGTTTGAAACTAAATCATTTTAATTCGCATGGATTTGAAGCTAAACATTCTACATCGCATTGATTTAAAGCTAAATCATGTGTATCGCTTGGATATGAAGCTAACTCGTTTGTTTCGACTGCATTTGAAGCAATATATCTTATATCGCAAGTATCTGAAGCTATATAATTTGTGTCGCATGGATTAGAAGCTAAACCTTCTATATCGCATTTATTTCAAGCTAAATCATGTGTTTCGCGTGGATTTGAAGCTAAACCTTCTAGATCGTATTGATATGAAGCTAAATCATGTGAATCGCTTGGATTTGGATCTAACTCGTTTATTCAGTCTGCATTTGAAGCTATATCACTTATATCGCAACTATCTGATGTTAAATCATTTGTTTCGCATGGATTTGAAGCTAAACTTTCTAGATCGCATTGATGTGAAGCTAAATCATGTGCTCCGCATGGATTTGAAGCTAACTCGTTTGTTTCGTTTGCATTTGAAGCTATATCACTTATATCGCAACTATCTGATGTTATATCATTTGTGTCGCATGGATTTGAAGCTACATCTTCTACATCGCATTGATTTGCAGCTAAATCATGTGTTTCGCATGGATTTGAAGCTAACTCGTTTGTTTCGTCTGCATTTGAAGCTATATCACTTATATCCCAACTGTTTGAAACTAAATCATTTTAATTCGCATGGATTTGAAGCTAAACCTTCTACATCGCATTGATTTAAAGCTAAATCATGTGTTTCGCTTGGATTTGAAGCTATCTCGTTTGTTTCGTCTGCATTTGAAGCTATATAACTTATATCGCAACTATCTGATGTTAAATCATATGTTTCGCATGGATTTGAAGCTAATCCTTCTGCTTCGAATTGATTTGAAGCTAAATCATGTGTTTCGCATGGATTTGAAACTAACTCGTTTGTTTGGTCTGCATTTGAAGCTATATCACTTATATCGCAAGTATCTGAAGCTATATCGTTTGTGTCGCATGGATTTGAAGCTAAACCTTCTACATCGCATTGATTTGAAACTAAATCATGTGTTTCGCTTGGATTTGAAGCTATCTCGTTTGTTTCGTCTGCCTTTGGAGCTAAATCACTTATATCACAACTATCTGATGTTAAATCATTTGTTTCGAATGGATTTGAAGCTAAATCTTCAACACTGCATTGATTTGCAGCTAAATCATGTGTTTCGCATTGATTTGAAGCTAATTCGTTTGTTTCTCCTGCATTTGAAGCCATATCACTTATATTGCAACTATCTGATGTTAAATCATTTGTTTCGCATAGATTTGAATCTAATCCTTCTCCTTCGAAATGATTTGAAGCTAAATCATGTGCTTCGCATGGATTTGAAGCTAACTCGTTTGCTTCGTCTGCATTTGAAGCTATATCACTTATATCCCAAGTGTTTGAAGATAAATCATTTGTTTCGCATTGATTTGAAGCTAAACCTTCTACATCGCATTGATTTAAAGCTAAATCATGTGTATCGCTTGGATATGAAGCTAACTCGTTTGATTCGTCTGCATTGGAAGCTATTACACTTATATCGCATGTATCTGATGCTAAATCATTTGTGTCGCATGGATTTGAAGCTAAACCTTCTATATCGCATTGATTTGAAGCTAAATCATGTGTTACGCGTGGATTTGAAGCTAATCCTTCTACATCGAATTGTTTTGAAGATAAATCATGTGTTTCCCTTGGATTTGAATCTAACTCGTTTGCTTCGTCTGCATTTGAAGCTATATCACTTATATCCCAAGTGTTTGAAGATAAATCATTTGTTTCGCATTGATTTGAAGCTAAACCTTCTACATCGCATTGATTTAAAGCTAAATCATGTGTATCGCTTGGATATGAAGCTAACTCGTTTGATTCGTCTGCATTGGAAGCTATTACACTTATATCGCATGTATCTGATGCTAAATCATTTGTGTCGCATGGATTTGAAGCTAAACCTTCTACATCGCATTGATTTGAAGCTGGATCATGTGTTTCGCTTGGATATGAAGCTAACTCGTTGTTTCGTCCGCATTTGAAGCTATATCACTTATATCGCAAGTATCTGAAGCTTATTCATTTGTGTCGCATAGATTGGAAGCTAAACCTTCTACATACCATTGATTTGAAGCTAAATCATGTGCTTCCAATGGATTTGAAGCTAACTCGTTGGTTTCGTCTGCATTTGAAGCTATATCTCTTATATCGCAAGTATCTGAAGCTATATCATTTGTGTCGCATGGATTTGAAGCTATACCTTCTATGTGACATTGATTTGAAGCTAAATCATGTGTTTCGCGTGGATTTGATGCTAAACCTTCTACATCGCATTGATTTGAAGCTAAATCATGTGTTTGGCTTGGATTTGAAGCTATCTCGTTTGTTTCGTCTGCATTTGAAGCTGTATCACTTATATCCCAAGTGTTTGAAGCTAAATCATTTGTATCGCATTGATTTGAAGCTAAAGCTTCTACATCGCATTGATTTGAAGCTAAATCATGTGCTTCGCATGGATCTGAAGCTATCTCTTTTGTTTCGTCTGCATTTGAAGCTATATCTCTTATATCGCAAGTATCTGAAGCTATATCATTTGTGTCGCATGGATTTGAAGCTAAACCTTCTATATCGCATTGATTTGAAGCTAAATCATGTGTTTGGCTTGGATTTGAAGCTATCTCGTTTGTTTCTCCTGCATTTGAAGCTATACCACTTAGATTGCATGTATCTGATGCTAAATCATGCGTTTCGCTTGGATTTGAATTTATCTCGTTTGTTTCGTCTGCATTTGAAGCTATATAACTTATATCGTAACTATCTGATGTTAAATCATATGTTTCGCATGGATTTGAAGCTAATCCTTCTGCTTCGAATTGATTTGAAGCTAAGTCATGTGTTTCGCATGGATTTGAAACTAACTCGTTTGTTTGGTCTGCATTTGAAGCTATATCACTTATATCGCAAGTATCTGAAGCTATATCGTTTGTGTCGCATGGATTTGAAGCTAAACTTTCTATATCGCATTGATTTGAAGCTAAATCATGTGTTTCGCTTGATTTGAAGCTAACTCGTTTGTTTCGTCTGCATTTGAAGCTATATCTCTTATATCGCAAGTATCTGAAGCTAAATCATTTGTATAGCATGGATATGAAGCTAATCCTTATACATCGCATTGATTTGCAGCTAAATCATGTGTTTGGCTTGGATATGAAGCTAACTCGTTTGTTTCGTCTGAATTGGAAGCTATATCTCTTATATCGCAAGTATCTGAAGCTAAATCATTTGTATCTCATGGATTTGAAGCTAAAGCTTCTACATAGCATTGATTTGAAGATTAATCATGTGTTTTTGCGTGGATTTGAAGCTAACTCGTTTGTTTCTCCTGCATTTGAAGCTATATCACTTATATCGCATGAATCTGATGCTAAATCATTTGTATCGCATTGATTTGAAGCTAATCCTTCTGCTTTGAATTAGATTTGAAGCTAATCCTTCTGCTTCGAATTAGATTTGAAGCTAATCCTACTGCTTCGAATTAGATTTGAAGCTAATCCTTCTGCTTCGAATTAGATTTGAAGCTAATCCTTCTGCTTCGAATTAGATTTGAAGCTAAATCATGTGTTTCGCATGGATATGAAGCTAATTTGTTTGTTTCGACTGCACTTGAAGCAATTTATCTTATATCGCAAGTATCTGAAGCTATATAATTTGTGTCGCATGGATTAGAAGCTAAACCTTCTATATCGCATTTATTTCAAGCTAATACATGTGTTTCGCGTGGATTTGAAGCTAAACCTTCTAGATCGTATTGATATGAAGCTAAATCATGTGAATCGCTTGGATTTGGATCTAACTCGTTTATTCAGTCTGCATTTGAAGCTATATCACTTATATCGCAACTATCTGATGTTAAATCATTTGTTACGCATGGATTTGAAGCTAAACTTTCTAGATCGCATTGATGTGAAGCTAAATCATGTGCTCCGCATGGATTTGAAGCTAACTCGTTTGTTTCGTCTGCATTTGAAGCTATATCACTTATATCGCAACTATCTGATGTTACATCATTTGTTTCGCATGGATTTGAAGCTAAACTTTCTACATCGCATTGATGTGAAGCTAAATCATGTGCTCCGCATGGATTTGAAGCTAGCTCGTTTGTTTCGTCTGCATTTGAAGCTATATCACTTATATCGCAACTATCTGATGTTATATCATTTGTGTCGCATGGATTTGAAGCTAAACCTTCTATATCGCATTGATTTGAAGATAAATCATGTGTTTCGCGTGGATTTGAAGCTAAACCTTCTATATCGCATTTATTTGAATATAAATCATGTGTTTCGCTTGGATTTGAAGCTAACTCGTTTGTTTCGTCTGCATTTGAAGCTATATCTCTTATATCGCAAGTATCTGAAGCTAAATCATTTGTATCGCTTGATTTGAAGCTAACTCGTTTGTTTCGTCTGCATTTGAAGCTATATCTCTTATATCGCAAGTATCTGAAGCTAAATCATTTGTATAGCATGGATATGAAGCTAATCCTTATACATCGCATTGATTTGCAGCTAAATCATGTGTTTGGCTTGGATATGAAGCTAACTCGTTTGTTTCGTCTGAATTGGAAGCTATATCTCTTATATCGCAAGTATCTGAAGCTAAATCATTTGTATCTCATGGATTTGAAGCTAAAGCTTCTACATAGCATTGATTTGAAGATTAATCATGTGTTTTTGCGTGGATTTGAAGCTAACTCGTTTGTTTCTCCTGCATTTGAAGCTATATCACTTATATCGCATGTATCTGATGCTAAATCATTTGTATCGCATTGATTTGAAGCTAATCCATCTGCTTTGAATTAGATTTGAAGCTAATCCTTCTGCTTCGAATTAGATTTGAAGCTAATCCTACTGCTTCGAATTAGATTTGAAGCTAATCCTTCTGCTTCGAATTAGATTTGAAGCTAATCCTTCTGCTTCGAATTAGATTTGAAGCTAAATCATGTGTTTCGCATGGATATGAAGCTAATTTGTTTGTTTCGACTGCACTTGAAGCAATTTATCTTATATCGCAAGTATCTGAAGCTATATAATTTGTGTCGCATGGATTAGAAGCTAAACCTTCTATATCGCATTTATTTCAAGCTAATACATGTGTTTCGCGTGGATTTGAAGCTAAACCTTCTAGATCGTATTGATATGAAGCTAAATCATGTGAATCGATTGGATTTGGATCTAACTCGTTTATTCAGTCTGCATTTGAAGCTATATCACTTATATCGCAACTATCTGATGTTAAATCATTTGTTTCGCATGGATTTGAAGCTAAACTTTCTAGATCGCATTGATGTGAAGCTAAATCATGTGCTCCGCATGGATTTGAAGCTAACTCGTTTGTTTCGTCTGCATTTGAAGCTATATCACTTATATCGCAACTATCTGATGTTAAATCATTTGTTTCGCATGGATTTGAAGCTAAACTTTCTACATCGCATTGATGTGAAGCTAAATCATGTGCTCCGCATAGATTTGGAGCTAACTCGTTTGTTTCGTCTGCATTTGAAGCTATATCACTTATATCGCAACTATCTGATGTTATATCATTTGTGTCGCATGGATTTGAAGCTAAACCTTCTACATCGCATTGATTCGAAGCTAAATCATTTGTTTCGCATGGATTTGAAGTTAAACCTTCTACATCGCAATGATTTGAAGCTAAATCATGTGATTCGCTTGGATTTGAATCTAACTCGTTTATTTCGTCTGCATTTGACGCTATATCACTTATATCGCATGTATCTGATGCTGAATCATTTGTGTCTCATGGATTTGAAGCTAAAGCTTCTACATAGCATTGATTTGAAGATTAATCATGTGTTTTTACGAGCAATTTGAGGCTAACTCGTTTCTTTCCCCTGCATTTGAAGCTATATCACTTAGATCGCATGTATCTGATGCTAAATCATTTGTTTCGCATGGATTTGAATCTAATTCTTCTACTTCGAATTGATTTGAAGCTCAATCATTTGCTTCGCATGGATTTGAAGCTAAACCTTCTATATCGCATTGATTTGAAGCTAAATCATGTGTTTGGCGCGTATTTGACGCTAAACCTTCTACATAGTATTGATTTGAAGCTAAATCATGTGTTTCGCTTGGATTTGAAGCTATTTCGTTTGTTTCGTCTGCATTTGAAGCTATATGACTTATATCGCAACTATCTGATCTTAAATCATTTGTTTCGCATGGATTTGAAGCTAAATCTTCTACATCGCATTGATTTGCAGCTAAATCATGTGTTTCGCATGGAGTTGAAGCTAACTCGTTTGATTCGTCTGCATTGGAAGCTATTACACTTATATCGCATGTATCTGATGCTAAATCATTTGTGTCGCATGGATTTGAAGCTAAACCTACTATATCGCATTGATTTGAAGCTAAATCATGTGTTACGCGTGGATTTGAAGCTAATCCTTCTACATCGAATTGTTTTGAAGATAAATCATGTGTTTCCCTTGGATTTGAATCTAACTCGTTTGTTTCGTCTGCATTTGAAGCTATATCACTTATATCCCAAGTGTTTGAAGCTAAATCATTTGTTTCGCATGGATTTGAAGCTAAAGTTTCTACATAGCATTGATTTGAAGCTTAATCACGTGTTTTGTATGGATTTGTAGCCAACTCGTTTGTTTCCTCTGCATTTGAAACTATATCATTTATATCGCAAGTTTTTGAAGCTAAATCAATTGTGTCGCATGGATTTGAAGCTAAACCTTCTACATCGCATTGATTTGAAGCTGGATCATGTGTTTCGCTTGGATATGAAGCTAACTCGTTGTTTCGTCCGCATATGAAGCTATATCACTTATATCGCAAGTATCTGAAGCTTATTCATTTGTGTCGCATAGATTGGAAGCTAAACCTTCTACATACCATTGATTTGAAGCTAAATCATGTGCTTCCCATGGATTTGAAGCTAACTCGTTGGTTTCGTCTGCATTTGAAGCTATATCTCTTATATCGCAAGTATCTGAAGCTATATCATTTGTGTCGCATGGATTTGAAGCTATACCTTCTATGTGACATTGATTTGAAGCTAAATCATGTGTTTCGCGTGGATTTGATGCTAAACCTTCTACATCGCATTGATTTGAAGCTAAATCATGTGTTTGGCTTGGATTTGAAGCTATCTCGTTTGTTTCGTCTGCATTTGAAGCTGTATCACTTATATCCCAAGTGTTTGAAGCTAAATCATTTGTTTCGCATTGATTTGAAGCTAAAGCTTCTACATCGCATTGATTTGAAGCTAAATCATGTGCTTCGCATGGATCTGAAGCTATCTCTTTTGTTTCGTCTGCATTTGAAGCTATATCTCTTATATCGCAAGTATCTGAAGCTATATCATTTGTGTCGCATGGATTTGAAGCTAAACCTTCTATATCGCATTGATTTGAAGCTAAATCATGTGTTTCGCGTGGATTTGAAGCTAAACCTTCTACATCGCATTGATTTGAAGCTAAATCATGTGTTTCGCTTGGATTTGAAGCAATCTCGTTTGTTTCGTCTGCATTAGGAGCTGAATCACTTATATCGCAACCATCTGATGTTAAATCATTTGTTTCGAATGGATTTGAAGCTAAATCTTCAACACTGCAAAGATTTGCAGCTAAATCATGTGTTTCGCATTGATTTAAAGCTAATTCGTTTGTTTCTCCTGCATTTGAAGCTATCTCACTTATATCGCAACTATTTGATGTTAAATCATTTGTTTCGCATAGATTTGAATCTAATCCTTCTACTTCGAAATGATGTGAAGCTAAATCATGTGCTTCGCATGGATTTGAAGCTAACTCGTTTTTTTTCGTCTGCATTTGAAGCTATATCTCTTATATCGCAAGTATCTGAAGCTATATCATTTGTGTCGCATGGATTTGAAGCTAAACTTTCTATATCGCATTGATTTGAAGCTAAATCATGTCTTTCGCTTGGATATGAAGCTAACTCGTTCGTTTCGTCTGCATTTGAAGCTATATCTCTTATATCGCAAGTATCTGAAGCTAAATCATTTGTATCGCATGGATATGAAGCTAATCCTTCTACATCGCATTGATTTGAAGCTAAATCATTTGTTTGGCTTGGATATGAAGCTAACTCGTTTGTTTCGTCTGAATTGGAAGCTATATCTCTTATATCGCAAGTATCTGAAGCTAAATCATTTGTATCTCATGGATTTGAAGCTAAAGCTTCTACATAGCATTGATTTGCAGCTAAATCACGTGTTTCGCGTGGATTTGAAGCTAAATCTTCGACATCGCATTGATGTGAAGCTAAATCATGTGCTCCGCATGGATTTGAAGCTAGCTCGTTTGTTTCGTCTGCATTTGAAGCTATATCACTTATATCGCAACTATCTGATGTTATATCATTTGTGTCGCATGGATTTGAAGCTAAACCTTCTATATCGCATTGATTTGAAGATAAATCATGTGTTTCGCGTGGATTTGAAGCTAAACCTTCTATATCGCATTGATTTGCAGCTAAATCGTGTGTTTCGCTTGGATTTGAAGCTATCTCGTTTGATTCGTCTGCATTTGAAGCTATATCTCTTATATCACAAGTATCTGAAGCTATATCATTTGTGTCGCATGGATTTGAAGCTAAATCTTCTACATCGCATTGATTTGCAGCTAAAGTATGTGTTTCGCGTGGATTTGAAGCTAACTCGATTGTTTACCTCCTGCATTTGTAGCTATATCACTTAGATTGCATTTATCTGATGCTAAATCATTTGTTTCGCATGGATTTGAAGCTAAACCTTCTATATCGCATTGATTTGAAGCTAAATCATGTGTTTCGCGTGGATTTGAAGCTAACTCGATTGTTTACCTCCTGCATTTGAAGCTATATCACTTAGATCGCATTTATCTGATGCTAAATCAATTGTTTCGCATGGATTTGGAGCTAAACCTTCTATATCGCATTGATTTGAATATAAATCAAGTGTTTCGCGTGGATTTGAAGCTAAACCTTCGACATCGTATTGATTTGAAGCTACATCATGTTTTTTGCTTGGATATGAAGCTAACTCGTTTGTTTCGTCTGCAGTTGAATCTATATCACTTATATCGCAAGTATCTGAAGCTTATTCATATGTGTCGCATGGATTTGAAGCTAAACCTTCTCCATAGCATTGATTTAAAGCATAATCATGTGTTTTGCATGGATTCGAAGCTAACTTGTTTGTTTCGTCTGCATTTGAAGCTATATCTCTTATATCGCAAGTATCTGAAGCTATATCATTTTTGTCGCATGAATTTGGAGCTAAACCTTCTATATCGCATTGATTTGAAGCTAAATCATGTGTTTCGCGTGGATTTGAAGCTAAACCTCTACATCGCATTGATTTGCAGCTAAATCGTGTGTTTCGCTTGGATTTGAAGCTATCTCGTTTGATTCGTCTGCATTTGAAGCTATATCGCTTATATCGCAACTATCTGAAGCTAAATCATTTGTATCGCATGGATTTGAAGCTAATCCTTCTACTTCGAATTGATTTGACGTTAAATCATGTGTTTGGCTTGGATATGAAGCTAATTCGTTTGTTTCGTCTGCATTTGAAGCTATATCACTTAGATCGCATGTATCTGAAGCTATAACATTTGTGTCGCATGGATTTGAAGCTAAACCTTCTACATCGCATTGATTTAAAACTAAATCATGTGGTTCGCTTGGATTTGAAGCTAACTCGTTTGTTTCGTCTGCATTTGAAGCTATATCTCTTATATCGCAAGTATCTGAAGCTAAATCATCTGTATCGCATGGATTTGAAGCTAAACCTTCTATATCGCATTGATTTGAAGCTAAATCATGTGTTTCGCTTGTATTTGAAACTATCTCGATTGTTTCGTCTGCATTTGAAGCTATATCACTTATATCGCAACTATCTAATGTTAAATCATTTGTTTCGCATGGATTTGAAGCTAAATCTACTACATCGCATTGATTTGCAGCTAAATCATGTGTTTGGCATGGATTTGAAGCTATACCTTCTACATCGCATTGATTTGAAGCTAAATCATGTGTTTCGCTTGAATTTGAAGCTATCTCGTTTGATTCCCCTGCATTTGAAGCTATATCAGTTATATCGCAACTATCTGAAGCTAAATCATTTGTATCGCATGGATTTGAAGCTAATCCTTCTGCTTCGAATTGATTTGAAGCTAAATCATGGGTTTGGCTTGGATATGAAGCTAATTCGTTTGTTTCGTCTGCATTTGAAGCTATATCTCTTATATAGCAAGTATCTGAAGCTAAATCATTTGTGTCTCATGGATTTGAAGCTAATCCTTCTACTTCGAATTGATTTGAAGCTAAATCATGTGCTTCGCATGGATTTGAAGCTAACTCGTTTGTTTCGTCTGCATTTGAAGCTATATCTCTTATATCACAAGTATCTGAAGCTATATCATTTGTGTCGCATGGATTTGAAGCTAAATCTTCTACATCGCATTGATTTGCAGCTAAAGTATGTGTTTCGCGTGGATTTGAAGCTAACTCGATTGTTTACCTCCTGCATTTGTAGCTATATCACTTAGATTGCATTTATCTGATGCTAAATCATTTGTTTCGCATGGATTTGAAGCTAAACCTTCTATATCGCATTGATTTGAAGCTAAATCATGTGTTTCGCGTGGATTTGAAGCTAACTCGATTGTTTACCTCCTGCATTTGAAGCTATATCACTTAGATCGCATTTATCTGATGCTAAATCAATTGTTTCGCATGGATTTGGAGCTAAACCTTCTATATCGCATTGATTTGAATATAAATCAAGTGTTTCGCGTGGATTTGAAGCTAAACCTTCGACATCGTATTGATTTGAAGCTACATCATGTTTTTTGCTTGGATATGAAGCTAACTCGTTTGTTTCGTCTGCAGTTGAATCTATATCACTTATATCGCAAGTATCTGAAGCTTATTCATATGTGTCGCATGGATTTGAAGCTAAACCTTCTCCATAGCATTGATTTAAAGCATAATCATGTGTTTTGCATGGATTCGAAGCTAACTTGTTTGTTTCGTCTGCATTTGAAGCAATATCTCTTATATCGCAAGTATCTGAAGCTATATCATTTTTGTCGCATGAATTTGGAGCTAAACCTTCTTTATCGCATTGATTTGAAGCTAAATCATGTGTTTCGCGTGGATTTGAAGCTAAACCTCTACATCGCATTGATTTGCAGCTAAATCGTGTGTTTCGCTTGGATTTGAAGCTATCTCGTTTGATTCGTCTGCATTTGAAGCTATATCGCTTATATCGCAACTATCTGAAGCTAAATCATTTGTATCGCATGGATTTGAAGCTAATCCTTCTACTTCGAATTGATTTGACGCTAAATCATGTGTTTGGCTTGGATATGAAGCTAATTCGTTTGTTTCGTCTGAATTTGAAGCTATATCACTTATATCGCATGTATCTGATGTTAAATCATTTGTTTCGAATGGATTTGAAGCTAAATCTTCTACATCGCATTGATTTCCAGCTAAATCATGTGTTTCTCTTGGATATGAAGCTAACTCGTTTGTTTCGTCTGCATTTGAAGCTATATCTCTTATATCCCAAGTATCTGAAGCTATATCATTTGTGTCGCATGGATTTAAAGCTAAACCTTCTATATCGCATTGATTTGAAGCTAAATCATGTGTTTCGCGTGGATTTGAAGCTAAACCTTCTACATCGCATTGATTTGCAGCTAAATCGTGTGTTTCGCTTGGATTTGAAGCTATCTCGTTTGATTCTTCTGCATTTGAAGCTATATCGCTTATATCGCAACTATCTGAAGCTAAATCATTTGTATCGCATGGATTTGAAGCTAATCCTTCTACTTCGAATTGATTTGACGCTAAATCATGTGTTTGGCTTGGATATGAAGCTAATTCGTTTGTTTCGTCTGAATTTGAAGCTATATCACTTATATCGCATGTATCTGATGTTAAATCATTTGTTTCGAATGGATTTGAAGCTAAATCTTCTACATCGCATTGATTTCCAGCTAAATCATGTGTTTTGCATGGATTTGAAGCTAATTCGTTTGTTTCGTCTGCATTTGAAGCTATATCACTTAGATCGCATGTATCTGAAGCTATAACATTTGTGTCACATGGATTTGAAGCTAAACCTTCTACATCGCATTGATTTAAAGCTAAATCATGTGTTTCTCTTGGATATGAAGCTAACTCGTTTGTTTCGTCTGCATTTGAAGCTATATCTCTTATATCCCAAGTATCTGAAGCTATATCATTTGTGTCGCATGGATTTGAAGCTAAACCTTCTATATCGCATTGATTTGAAGCTAATTCATGTGTTTCGCGTGGATTTGAAGCTAACTCGATTGTTTACCTCCTGCATTTGAAGCTATATCACTTAGATCGCATTTATCTGATGCTAAATCATTTGTTTCGCATGGATTTGAAGCTAAACCTTCTATATCGCATTGATTTGAAGCTAAATCATGTGTTTCGCGTGGATTTGAAGCTAACTCGATTGTTTACCTCCTGCATTTGAAGCTATATCACTTAGATCGCATTTATCTGATGCTAAATCATTTGTTTCGCATGGATTTTTTGAAAGCTAAACCTTCTATATCGCATTGATTTGAATATAAATCAAGTGTTTCGCGTGGATTTGAAGCTAAACCTTCGACATCGCATTGATTTGAAGCTACATCATGTTTTTTGCATGGATATGAAGCTAACTCGTTTGTTTCGTCTGCATTTGAATCTCACTTATATCGCAAGTATCTGAAGCTTATTCATATGTGTCTCATGGATTTGAAGCTAAACCTTCTCGATAGCATTGATTTGAAGCATAGTCATGTGTTTTGCATGGATTCGAAGCTAACTCGTTTGTTTCTCCTGCATTTGAAATTATATCACTTATATCGCATGTATCTGATGCTAAATCATTTTTATCGCACAGATTTGAAGCTAATTCTTCTACTTCGAATTGATTTGAAGCTAAATCATGTGCTTCGCATGGTTTTGAAGCTAACTCGTTTGTTTCGTCTGCATTTGAAGCTATATCTCTTATATCGCAAGTATCTGAAGCTATATCATTTGTGTCGCATGAATTTGAAGCTAAACCTTCTATATCGCATTGATTTGAAGCTAAATCATGTGTTTCGCTTGTATTTGAAGCTATCTCGTTTGATTCGTCTGCATTTGAAGCTATATCGCTTATATCGCAAACTATCTGATGTTAAATCATTTGTTTAGCATGTATTTGAAGCTAAACCTTCTACATCGCATTGATTTAAAGCTAAATCATGTGTTTCGCTTGTATTTGAAACTATCTCGTTTGTTTCGTCTGCATTTGAAGCTATATCACTTATATCGCAACTATCTGAAGCTAAATCATTTGTATCGCATGGATTTGAAGCTAATCCTTCTACTTCGAATTGATTTGACGCTAAATCATGTGTTTGGCTTGGATATGAAGCTAATTCGTTTGTTTCGTCTGCATTTGAAGCTATATCACTTAGATCGCATGTATCTGAAGCTATAACATTTGTGTCGCATGGATTTGAAGCTAAACCTTCTACATCGCATTGATTTGAAGCTAAATCATGTGTTTCTCTTGGATATGAAGCTAACTCGTTTGTTTCGTCTGCATTTGAAGCTATATCTCTTATATCCCAAGTATCTGAAGCTATATCATTTGTGTCGCATGGATTTGAAGCTAAACCTTCTATATCGCATTGATTTGAAGCTAAATCATGTGTTTCGCGTGGATTTGAAGCTAACTCGATTGTTTACCTCCTGCATTTGAAGCTATATCACTTAGATCGCATTTATCTGATGCTAAATCATTTGTTTCGCATGGATTTGAAGCTAAACCTTCTACATCGCATTGATTTAAAGCTAAATCATGTGGTTCGCTTGGATTTGAAGCTAACTCGTTTGTTTCGTCTGCATTTGAAGCTATATCTCTTATATCGCAAGTATCTGAAGCTAAATCATCTGTATCGCATGGATTTGAAGCTAAACCTTCTATATCGCATTGATTTGAAGCTAAATCATGTGTTTCGCTTGTATTTGAAACTATCTCGATTGTTTCGTCTGCATTTGAAGCTATATCACTTATATCGCAACTATCTAATGTTAAATCATTTGTTTCGCATGGATTTGAAGCTAAATCTACTACATCGCATTGATTTGCAGCTAAATCATGTGTTTGGCATGGATTTGAAGCTATACCTTCTACATCGCATTGATTTGAAGCTAAATCATGTGTTTCGCTTGAATTTGAAGCTATCTCGTTTGATTCCCCTGCATTTGAAGCTATATCACTTATATCGCAACTATCTGAAGCTAAATCATTTGTATCGCATGGATTTGAAGCTAATCCTTCTGCTTCGAATTGATTTGAAGCTAAATCATGTGTTTGGCTTGGATATGAAGCTAATTCGTTTGTTTCGTCTGCATTTGAAGCTATATCTCTTATATAGCAAGTATCTGAAGCTAAATCATTTGTGTCTCATGGATTTGAAGCTAATCCTTCTACTTCGAATTGATTTGAAGCTAAATCATGTGCTTCGCATGGATTTGAAGCTAACTCGTTTGTTTCGTCTGCATTTGAAGCTATATCTCTTATATCACAAGTATCTGAAGCTATATCATTTGTGTCGCATGGATTTGAAGCTAAATCTTCTACATCGCATTGATTTGCAGCTAAAGTATGTGTTTCGCGTGGATTTGAAGCTAACTCGATTGTTTACCTCCTGCATTTGTAGCTATATCACTTAGATTGCATTTATCTGATGCTAAATCATTTGTTTCGCATGGATTTGAAGCTAAACCTTCTATATCGCATTGATTTGAAGCTATATCATGTGTTTCGCGTGGATTTGAAGCTAACTCGATTGTTTACCTCCTGCATTTGAAGCTATATCACTTAGATCGCATTTATCTGATGCTAAATCAATTGTTTCGCACGGATTTGAAGCTAAACCTTCTATATCGCATTGATTTGAATATAAATCAAGTGTTTCGCGTGGATTTGAAGCTAAACCTTCGACATCGTATTGATTTGAAGCTACATCATGTTTTTTGCTTGGATATGAAGCTAACTCGTTTGTTTCGTCTGCAGTTGAATCTATATCACTTATATCGCAAGTATCTGAAGCTTATTCATATGTGTCGCATGTATTTGAAGCTAAACCTTCTCCATAGCATTGATTTAAAGCATAATCATGTGTTTTGCATGGATTCGAAGCTAACTCGTTTGTTTCTCCTGAATTTGAAATTATATCACTTATATCGCATGTATCTGATGCTAAATCATTTTTATCGCACAGATTTGAAGCTAATCCTTCTACTTCGAATTGATTTGAAGCTAAATCATGTGCTTCGCATGGATTTGAAGCTAACTCGATTGTTTCGTCTGCATTTGAAGCTATATCTCTTATATCCCAAGTATCTGCAGCTATATCATTTGTGTCGCATGGATTTGAAGCTAAATCTTCTACATCGCATTGATTTGCAGCTAAATCATGTGTTTCGCGTGGATTTGAAGCTAACTCGATTGTTTACCTCCTGCATTTGAAGCTATATCACTTAGATCGCATTTATCTGATGCTAAATCATTTGTTTCGCATGGATTTGAAGCCAAATATTCTACATCGCATTGATTTGCAGCTAAATCGTGTGTTTCGCTTGGATTTGAAGCTATCTCGTTTGATTCGTCTGCATTTGAAGCTATATCGCTTATATCGCAACTATCTGATGTTAAATCATTTGTTTCGCATGGATTTGAAGCTAAATCTTCTATATCGCATTGACTTGCGGCTAAATCATGTGTTTCGCTTGGATTTGAAGCTATCTCGTTTGTTTCGTCTGCATGTGAAACTATATCACTTATATCGCAACTATCTTATGTTATATCATTTGTTTAGCATGTATTTCAAGCTAAACCTTCTACATCGCATTGATTTAAAGCTAAATCATGTGTTTCGCTTGGATTTGAAGCTAACTCGTTTGTTTCGTCTGCATTTGAAGCTATATCTCTTATATCGCAAGTATCTGAAGCTAAATCATCTGTATCGCATGGATTTGAAGCTAAACCTTTTATATCGCATTGATTTGAAGCTACATCATGTGTTTCGCTTGTATTTGAAACTATCTCGTTTGTTTCGTCTGCATTTGAAGCTATATCACTTATATCGCAACTATCTAATGTTAAATCATTTGTTTCGCATGGATTTGAAGCTAAATCTTCTACATCGCATTGATTTGCAGCTAAAGTATGTGTTTCGCGTGGATTTGAAGCTAACTCGATTGTTTACCTCCTGCATTTGAAGCTATATCACTTAGATCGCTTTTATCTGATGCTAAATCATTTGTTTCGCATGGATTTGAAGCTAAACCTTCTATATCGCATTGATTTGAAGCTAAATCATGTGTTTCGCGTGGATTTGAAGCTATACCTTCTACATCGCATTGATTTGAAGCTAAATCATGTGTTTCGCTTGGATTTGAAGCTAATCCTTCTACTTCGAATTGATTTGAAGCTAACTCGTTTGTTTCGTCTGCATTTGAAGCTATATCTCTTATATCGCAAGTATCTGAAGCTATATCATTTGTGTCGCATGGATTTGAAGCTAAACCTTCTATATCGCATTGATGTGAAGCTAAATCATGTGTTTCCCGTGGATTTGAAGCTAACTCGATTGTTTACCTCCTGCATTTGAAGCTATATCACTTAGATCGCATTTATCTGATGCTAAATCATTTGTTTCGCATGGATTTGAAGCTAAACCTTCTATATCGCATTGATTTGAATATAAATCAAGTGTTTCGCGTGGATTTGAAGCTAAACCTTCGACATCGCATTGATTTGAAGCTACATCATGTTTTTTGCATGGATTTGAATCTAACTCGTTTGTTTCGTCTGCATTTGAAGCTATATCACATATATTCCAAGCGTTTGAAAGTAAATCATTTGTTTCGCATGGATTTGAAGTTAAACCTTCTACATCGCAATGATTTGAAGCTAAATCATGTGATTCGCTTGGATTTGGATCTAACTCGATTATTTCGTCTGCATTTGAAGCTATATCTCATATATCGCAAGTATCTGAAGCTTTATCATTTGTGTCGCATGGATTTGAAGCTAAATCTTCTATATCGCATTGATTTGAAGCTAATCATGTGTTTCGCTTGGATTTGAAGCTATCTCGTTTGTTTCGTCTGCATTTAAAGCTACATCACTTATACCCCAAGTGTTTGAAGCTAAATCATTTGTTTCGCAAGGATTTGAAGCTGAATCTTCTACATCGCATTGATTTGCAGCTAAATCACGTGTTTCGCGTGGATTTGAAACTAAATCTTCGACATCGCATTGATTTGAAGCTAAATCACGTGTTTCGCTTGGATTTGAGACTATCTCGTTTGATTCGCCTGCATTTGAAGCTATATCACTTATATCGCAACTATCTGATGTTAAATCATTTGTTTCTCATGGATTTGAAGCTAAATCTTCTATATCGCATTGATTTGCAGCTAAATCATGTGTTTCGATTGGATTTGAAGCTATCTCGTTTGTTTCGTCTGCATGTGAAACTATATCACTTATATCGCAAACTATCTGGTGTTAAATCATTTGTTTAGCATGGATTTGAAGCCAAACCTTCTACATCGCATTGATTTAAAGCTAAATCATGTGTTTCGCTTGGATATGAAGCTAACTCGTTTGTTTCTTCTGCATTTGAATCTATATCACTTATATCACAAGTATCTGAAGCTTATTCATTTGTGTGGCATGGATTTGAAGCAAAACCTTCAACATCGCATTGATTTGCAGCTAAATCATGTGTTTCGCATGGATTTGAAGCTAACTCGATTGTTTGGTATGCATTTGAAGCTATATCACTTATATCCCAAGCGTTTGAAGCTAAATCATTTGTTTCGCATGGATTTGAAGCTAAACCTTCTACATCGCATTGATTTAAAGCTAAATCATGTGTTTCGCATGGATTTGAAGCTAACTCGTTTCTTTCGTCTGCATTTGAAGCTATATCTCTTATATCGCAAGCATCTTAAACTATATCATTAGTGTCGCATGGATTTGAAGATAAACCTTCTATATCGCATTGATTTGAAGCTAAATCAAGTGTTTCTCGTGGATTTCAAGCTATACCTTCTACATCGCATCGATTTGAAGCTAAATCATGTGTTTCGCATGGATTTGAAGCTAACTCGTTTCTTTCATCTGCATTTGAAGCTATATCTCTTATATCGCAAGTATCTTAAACTATATCATTATTGTCGCATGGATTTGAAGATAAACCTTCTATATCGCATTGATTTGAAGCTAAATCAAGTGTTTCGCGTGGATTTGAAGCTATACCTTCTACATCGCATTGATTTGAAGCTAAATCATGTGTTTCGCTTGGATTTGAAGCTATCTCGTTTGATTCCCCTGCATTTGAAGCTATATCACTTATATCGCAACTATCTGAAGCTAAATCATTTGTATCGCATGGATTTGAAGCTAATCCTTCTACTTCGAATTGATTTGAAGCTAAATCATGTGTTTGGCTTGGATATGAAGCTAATTCGTTTGTTTCGACTGAATTTGAAGCTATATCACTTATATCGCATTTATCTGATGTTAAATCATTTGTTTCGAATGGATTTGAAGCTAAATCTTCTTCATCGCATTGATTTCCAGCTAAATCATGTGTTTTGCATGGATTTGAAGCTAACTCGATTGTTTACCTCCTGCATTTGAAGCTATATCACTTAGATCGCCTTTATCTGATGCTAAATCATTTGTTTCGCATGGATTTGAAGCTAAACCTTCTATATCGCATTGATTTGAAGCTGAATCATGTGTTCCGCGTGGATTTGAAGCTAACTCGATTGTTTACCTCCTGCATTTGAAGCTATATCACTTAGATCGCATTTATCTGATGCTAAATCATTTGTTTCGCATGGATTTGAAGCTAAACCTTCTATATCGCATTGATTTGAATATAAATCAAGTGTTTCGCGTGGATTTGAAGCTAAACCTTCGACATCGCATTAATTTGAAGCTACATCATGTTTTTTGCATGGATTTGAATCTAACTCGTTTGTTTCGTCTGCATTTGAAGCTATATCACATATATTCCAAGCGTTTGAAAGTAAATCATTTGTTTCGCATGGATTTGAAGTTAAACCTTCTACATCGCAATGATTTGAAGCTAAATCATGTGATTCGCTTGGATTTGGATCTAACTCGATTATTTCGTCTGCATTTGAAGCTATATCTCATATATCACAAGTATCTGAAGCTTATTCATTTGTGTGGCATGGATTTGAAGCAAAACCTTCAACATCGCATTGATTTGCAGCTAAATCATGTGTTTCGCATGGATTTGAAGCTAACTCGATTGTTTGGTATGCATTTGAAGCTATATCACTTATATCCCAAGCGTTTGAAGCTAAATCATTTGTTTCGCATGGATTTGAAGCTATACCTTCTACATCGCATCGATTTGAAGCTAAATCATGTGTTTCGCATGGATTTGAAGCTAACTCGTTTCTTTCATCTGCATTTGAAGCTATATCTCTTATATCGCAAGTATCTTAAACTATATCATTATTGTCGCATGGATTTGAAGATAAACCTTCTATATCGCATTGATTTGAAGCTAAATCAAGTGTTTCGCGTGGATTTGAAGCTATACCTTCTACATCGCATTGATTTGAAGCTAAATCATGTGTTCCGCTTGGATTTGAAGCTATCTCGTTTGATTCCCCTGCATTTGAAGCTATATCACTTATATCGCAACTATCTGAAGCTAAATCATTTGTATCGCATGGATTTGAAGCTAATCCTTCTACTTCGAATTGATTTGAAGCTAAATCACGTGTTTGGCTTGGATATGAAGCTAATTCGTTTGTTTCGTCTGAATTTGAAGCTATATCACTTATATCGCATTTATCTGATGTTAAATCATTTGTTCCGAATGGATTTGAAGCTAAATCTTCTTCATCGCATTGATTTCCAGCTAAATCATGTGTTTTGCATGGATTTGAAGCTAACTCGATTGTTTACCTCCTGCATTTGAAGCTATATCACTTAGATCGCATTTATCTCATGCTAAATCATTTGTTTCGCATGGATTTGAAGCTTAACCTTCTATATCGCATTGATTTGAAGCTAAATCATGTGTTCCGCGTGGATTTGAAGCTAACTCGATTGTTTACCTCCTGCATTTGAAGCTATATCACTTAGATCGCATTTATCTGATGCTAAATCATTTGTTTCGCATGGATTTGAAGCTAAACCTTCTATATCGCATTGATTTGAATATAAATCAAGTGTTTCGCATGGATTTGAAGCTAACTCGTTTCTTTCGTCTGCATTTGAAGCTATATCTCTTATATCGCAAGTATCTTAAACTGTATCATTAGTGTCGCATGGATTTGAAGATAAACCTTCTATATCGCATTGATTTGAAGCTAAATCAAGTGTTTCTCGTGGATTTCAAGCTATACCTTCTACATCGCATCGATTTCAAGCTAAATCATGTGTTTTGCATGGATTTGAAGCTAACTCGTTTCTTTCATCTGCATTTGAAGCTATATCTCTTATATCGCAAGTATCTTAAACTATATCATTATTGTCGCATGGATTTGAAGATAAACCTTCTATATCGCATTGATTTGAAGCTAAATCAAGTGTTTCGCGTGGATTTGAAGCTATACCTTCTACATCGCATTGATTTGAAGCTAAATCATGTGTTTCGCTTGGATTTGAAGCTATCTCGTTTGATTCCCCTGCATTTGAAGCTATATCACTTATATCGCAACTATCTGAAGCTAAATCATTTGTATCGCATGGATTTGAAGCTAATCCTTCTACTTCGAATTGATTTGAAGCTAAATCATGTGTTTGGCTTGGATATGAAGCTAATTCGTTTGTTTCGTCTGAATTTGAAGCTATATCACTTATATCGCATTTATCTGATGTTAAATCATTTGTTTCGTATGGATTTGAAGCTAAATCTTCTTCATCGCATTGATTTCCAGCTAAATCATGTGTTTTGCATGGATTTGAAGCTAACTCGATTGTTTACCTCCTGCATTTGAAGCTATATCACTTAGATCGCATTTATCTGATGCTAAATCATTTGTTTCGCATGGATTTGAAGCTTAACCTTCTATATCGCATTGATTTGAAGCTAAATCATGTGTTCCGCGTGGATTTGAAGCTAACTCGATTGTTTACCTCCTGCATTTGAAGCTATATCACTTAGATCGCATTTATCTGATGCTAAATCATTTGTTTCGCATGGATTTGAAGCTAAACCTTCTATATCGCATTGATTTGAATATAAATCAAGTGTTTCGCGTGGATTTGAAGCTAAACCTTCGACATCGCATTGATTTGAAGCTACATCATGTTTTTTGCATGGATTTGAATCTAACTCGTTTGTTTCGTCTGCATTTGAAGCTATATCACATATATTCCAAGCGTTTGAAAGTAAATCATTTGTTTCGCATGGATTTGAAGTTAAACCTTCTACATCGCAATGATTTGAAGCTAAATCATGTGATTCGCTTGGATTTGGATCTAACTCGATTATTTCGTCTGCATTTGAAGCTATATCTCATATATCACAAGTATCTGAAGCTTATTCGTTTGTGTGGCATGGATTTGAAGCAAAACCTTCAACATCGCATTGATTTGCAGCTAAATCATGTGTTTCGCATGGATTTGAAGCTAACTCGATTGTTTGGTATGCATTTGAAGCTATATCACTTATATCCCAAGCGTTTGAAGCTAAATCATTTGTTTCGCATGGATTTGAAGCTAAACCTTCTACATCGCATTGATTTAAAGCTAAATCTTGTGTTTCGCATGGATTTGAAGCTAACTCGTTTCTTTCGTCTGCATTTGAAGCTATATCTCTTATATCGCAAGTATCTTAAACTATATCATTAGTGTCGCATGGATTTGAAGATAAACCTTCTATATCGCATTGATTTGAAGCTAAATCAAGTGTTTCTCGTGGATTTCAAGCTATACCTTCTACATCGCATCGATTTGAAGCTAAATCATGTGTTTCGCATGGATTTGAAGCTAACTCGTTTCTTTCAACTGCATTTGAAGCTATATCTCTTATATCGCAAGTATCTTAAACTATATCATTATTGTCACATGGATTTGAAGATAAACCTTCTATATCGCATTGATTTGAAGCTAAATCATGTGTTTCGCTTGGATTTGAAGCTAACTCGATTGTTTGGTATGCATTTGAAGCTATATCACTTATATCCCAAGCGTTTGAAGCTAAATCATTTGTTTCGCATGGATTTGAAGCTAAACCTTCTACATCGCATTGATTTAAAGCTAAATCATGTGTTTCGCATGGATTTGAAGCTAACTCGTTTCTTTCGTCTGCATTTGAAGCTATATCTCTTATATCGCAAGTATCTTAAACTATATCATTAGTGTCGCATGGATTTGAAGCTAAATCTTCTATATCGCATTGATTTGAAGCTAATCATGTGTTTCGCTTGGATTTGAAGCTATCTCGTTTGGTTCGTCTGCATTTGAAGCTATATCACTTATACCCCAAGTGTTTGAAGCTAAATCATTTGTTTCGCAAGGATTTGAAGCTGAATCTTCTACATCGCATTGATTTGCAGCTAAATCACGTGTTTCGCGTGGATTTGAAGCTAAATCTTCGACATCGCATTGATTTGAAGCTAAATCACGTGTTTCGCTTGGATTTGAGACTATCTCGTTTGATTCGCCTGCATTTGAAGCTATATCACTTATATCGCAACTATCTGATGTTAAATCATTTGTTTCTCATGGATTTGAAGCTAAATCTTCTATATCGCTTTGATTTGCAGCTAAATCATGAGTTTCGATTGGATTTGAAGCTATCTCGTTTGTTTCGTCTGCATTTGAAGCTATATCACATATATTCCAAGCGTTTGAAAGTAAATCATTTGTTTCGCATGGATTTGAAGTTAAACCTTCTACATCGCAATGATTTGAAGCTAAATCATGTGATTCGCTTGGATTTGGATCTAACTCGATTATTTCGTCTGCATTTGAAGCTATATCTCATATATCACAAGTATCTGAAGCTTATTCATTTGTGTGGCATGGATTTGAAGCAAAACCTTCAACATCGCATTGATTTGCAGCTAAATCATGTGTTTCGCATGGATTTGAAGCTAACTCGATTGTTTACCTCCTGCATTTGAAGCTATATCACTTAGATCGCCTTTATCTGATGCTAAATCATTTGTTTCGCATGGATTTGAAGCTAAACCTTCTATATCGCATTGATTTGAAGCTGAATCATGTGTTCCGCGTGGATTTGAAGCTAACTCGATTGTTTACCTCCTGCATTTGAAGCTATATCACTTAGATCGCATTTATCTGATGCTAAATCATTTGTTTCGCATGGATTTGAAGCTAAACCTTCTATATCGCATTGATTTGAATATAAATCAAGTGTTTCGCGTGGATTTGAAGCTAAACCTTCGACATCGCATTAATTTGAAGCTACATCATGTTTTTTGCATGGATTTGAATCTAACTCGTTTGTTTCGTCTGCATTTGAAGCTATATCACATATATTCCAAGCGTTTGAAAGTAAATCATTTGTTTCGCATGGATTTGAAGTTAAACCTTCTACATCGCAATGATTTGAAGCTAAATCATGTGATTCGCTTGGATTTGGATCTAACTCGATTATTTCGTCTGCATTTGAAGCTATATCTCATATATCACAAGTATCTGAAGCTTATTCATTTGTGTGGCATGGATTTGAAGCAAAACCTTCAACATCGCATTGATTTGCAGCTAAATCATGTGTTTCGCATGGATTTGAAGCTAACTCGATTGTTTGGTATGCATTTGAAGCTATATCACTTATATCCCAAGCGTTTGAAGCTAAATCATTTGTTTCGCATGGATTTGAAGCTATACCTTCTACATCGCATCGATTTGAAGCTAAATCATGTGTTTCGCATGGATTTGAAGCTAACTCGTTTCTTTCATCTGCATTTGAAGCTATATCTCTTATATCGCAAGTATCTTAAACTATATCATTATTGTCGCATGGATTTGAAGATAAACCTTCTATATCGCATTGATTTGAAGCTAAATCAAGTGTTTCGCGTGGATTTGAAGCTATACCTTCTACATCGCATTGATTTGAAGCTAAATCATGTGTTTCGCTTGGATTTGAAGCTATCTCGTTTGATTCCCCTGCATTTGAAGCTATATCACTTATATCGCAACTATCTGAAGCTAAATCATTTGTATCGCATGGATTTGAAGCTAATCCTTCTACTTCGAATTGATTTGAAGCTAAATCACGTGTTTGGCTTGGATATGAAGCTAATTCGTTTGTTTCGTCTGAATTTGAAGCTATATCACTTATATCGCATTTATCTGATGTTAAATCATTTGTTCCGAATGGATTTGAAGCTAAATCTTCTTCATCGCATTGATTTCCAGCTAAATCATGTGTTTTGCATGGATTTGAAGCTAACTCGATTGTTTACCTCCTGCATTTGAAGCTATATCACTTAGATCGCATTTATCTCATGCTAAATCATTTGTTTCGCATGGATTTGAAGCTAAACCTTCTATATCGCATTGATTTGAATATAAATCAAGTGTTTCGCATGGATTTGAAGCTAACTCGTTTCTTTCGTCTGCATTTGAAGCTATATCTCTTATATCGCAAGTATCTTAAACTGTATCATTAGTGTCGCATGGATTTGAAGATAAACCTTCTATATCGCATTGATTTGAAGCTAAATCAAGTGTTTCTCGTGGATTTCAAGCTATACCTTCTACATCGCATCGATTTCAAGCTAAATCATGTGTTTCGCATGGATTTGAAGCTAACTCGTTTCTTTCATCTGCATTTGAAGCTATATCTCTTATATCGCAAGTATCTTAAACTATATCATTATTGTCGCATGGATTTGAAGATAAACCTTCTATATCGCATTGATTTGAAGCTAAATCAAGTGTTTCGCGTGGATTTGAAGCTATACCTTCTACATCGCATTGATTTGAAGCTAAATCATGTGTTTCGCTTGGATTTGAAGCTATCTCGTTTGATTCCCCTGCATTTGAAGCTATATCACTTATATCGCAACTATCTGAAGCTAAATCATTTGTATCGCATGGATTTGAAGCTAATCCTTCTACTTCGAATTTATTTGAAGCTAAATCATGTGTTTGGCTTGGATATGAAGCTAATTCGTTTGTTTCGTCTGAATTTGAAGCTATATCACTTATATCGCATTTATCTGATGTTAAATCATTTGTTTCGTATGGATTTGAAGCTAAATCTTCTTCATCGCATTGATTTCCAGCTAAATCATGTGTTTTGCATGGATTTGAAGCTAACTCGATTGTTTACCTCCTGCATTTGAAGCTATATCACTTAGATCGCATTTATCTGATGCTAAATCATTTGTTTCGCATGGATTTGAAGCTTAACCTTCTATATCGCATTGATTTGAAGCTAAATCATGTGTTCCGCGTGGATTTGAAGCTAACTCGATTGTTTACCTCCTGCATTTGAAGCTATATCACTTAGATCGCATTTATCTGATGCTAAATCATTTGTTTCGCATGGATTTGAAGCTAAACCTTCTATATCGCATTGATTTGAATATAAATCAAGTGTTTCGCGTGGATTTGAAGCTAAACCTTCGACATCGCATTGATTTGAAGCTACATCATGTTTTTTGCATGGATTTGAATCTAACTCGTTTGTTTCGTCTGCATTTGAAGCTATATCACATATATTCCAAGCGTTTGGAAGTAAATCATTTGTTTCGCATGGATTTGAAGTTAAACCTTCTACATCGCAATGATTTGAAGCTAAATCATGTGATTCGCTTGGATTTGGATCTAACTCGATTATTTCGTCTGCATTTGAAGCTATATCTCATATATCACAAGTATCTGAAGCTTATTCATTTGTGTGGCATGGATTTGAAGCAAAACCTTCAACATCGCATTGATTTGCAGCTAAATCATGTGTTTCGCATGGATTTGAAGCTAACTCGATTGTTTGGTATGCATTTGAAGCTATATCACTTATATCCCAAGCGTTTGAAGCTAAATCATTTGTTTCGCATGGATTTGAAGCTAAACCTTCTACATCGCATTGATTTAAAGCTAAATCTTGTGTTTCGCATGGATTTGAAGCTAACTCGTTTCTTTCGTCTGCATTTGAAGCTATATCTCTTATATCGCAAGTATCTTAAACTATATCATTAGTGTCGCATGGATTTGAAGATAAACCTTCTATATCGCATTGATTTGAAGCTAAATCAAGTGTTTCTCGTGGATTTCAAGCTATACCTTCTACATCGCATCGATTTGAAGCTAAATCATGTGTTTCGCATGGATTTGAAGCTAACTCGTTTCTTTCATCTGCATTTGAAGCTATATCTCTTATATCGCAAGTATCTTAAACTATATCATTATTGTCGCATGGATTTGAAGATAAACCTTCTATATCGCATTGATTTGAAGCTAAATCATGTGTTTCGCTTGGATTTGAAGCTAACTCGATTGTTTGGTATGCATTTGAAGCTATATCACTTATATCCCAAGCGTTTGAAGCTAAATCATTTGTTTCGCATGGATTTGAAGCTAAACCTTCTACATCGCATTGATTTAAAGCTAAATCATGTGTTTCGCATGGATTTGAAGCTAACTCGTTTCTTTCGTCTGCATTTGAAGCTATATCTCTTATATCGCAAGTATCTTAAACTATATCATTAGTGTCGCATGGATTTGAAGCTAAATCTTCTATATCGCATTGATTTGAAGCTAATCATGTGTTTCGCTTGGATTTGAAGCTATCTCGTTTGGTTCGTCTGCATTTGAAGCTATATCACTTATACCCCAAGTGTTTGAAGCTAAATCATTTGTTTCGCAAGGATTTGAAGCTGAATCTTCTACATCGCATTGATTTGCAGCTAAATCACGTGTTTCGCGTGGATTTGAAGCTAAATCTTCGACATCGCATTGATTTGAAGCTAAATCACGTGTTTCGCTTGGATTTGAGACTATCTCGTTTGATTCGCCTGCATTTGAAGCTATATCACTTATATCGCAACTATCTGATGTTAAATCATTTGTTTCTCATGGATTTGAAGCTAAATCTTCTATATCGCTTTGATTTGCAGCTAAATCATGAGTTTCGATTGGATTTGAAGCTATCTCGTTTGTTTCGTCTGCATTTGAAGCTATATCACATATATTCCAAGCGTTTGAAAGTAAATCATTTGTTTCGCATGGATTTGAAGTTAAACCTTCTACATCGCAATGATTTGAAGCTAAATCATGTGATTCGCTTGGATTTGGATCTAACTCGATTATTTCGTCTGCATTTGAAGCTATATCTCATATATCACAAGTATCTGAAGCTTATTCATTTGTGTGGCATGGATTTGAAGCAAAACCTTCAACATCGCATTGATTTGCAGCTAAATCATGTGTTTCGCATGGATTTGAAGCTAACTCGATTGTTTGGTATGCATTTGAAGCTATATCACTTATATCCCAAGCGTTTGAAGCTAAATCATTTGTTTCGCATGGATTTGAAGCTAAACCTTCTACATCGCATTGATTTAAAGCTAAATCATGTGTTTCGCGTGGATTTGAAGCTAACTCGTTTCTTTCGTCTGCATTTGAAGCTATATCTCTTATATCGCAAGTATCTTAAACTATATCATTAGTGTCGCATGGATTGAAGATAAACCTTCTATATCGCATTGATTTGAAGCTAAATCAAGTGTTTCTCGTGGATTTCAAGCTATACCTTCTACATCGCATCGATTTGAAGCTAAATCATGTGTTTCGCATGGATTTCAAGCTAACTCGTTTCTTTCATCTGCATTTGACGCTATATCTCTTATATCGCAAGTATCTTAAACTATATCATTATTGTCGCATGGATTTGAAGATAAACCTTCTATATCGCATTGATTTGAAGCTAAATCAAGTGTTTCGCGTGGATTTGAAGCTATACCTTCTACATCGCATTGATTTGAAGCTAAATCATGTGTTTCGCTTGGATTTGAAGCTATCTCGTTTGATTCCCCTGCATTTGAAGCTATATCACATATATCGCAACTATCTGAAGCTAAATCATTTGTATCGCATGGATTTTGAAGCTAATCCTTCTACTTCGAATTGATTTGAAGCTAAATCATGTGTTTGGCTTGGATATGAAGCTAATTCGTTTGTTTCGTCTGAATTTGAAGCTATATCACTTATATCGCATTTATCTGATGTTAAATCATTTGTTTCGAATGGATTTGAAGCTAAATCTTCTTCATCGCATTGATTTCAGCTAAATCATGTGTTTTGCATGGATTTGAAGCTAACTCGATTGTTTACCTCCTGCATTTGAAGCTATATCACTTAGATCGCATTTATCTGATGCTAAATCATTTGTTTCGCATGGATTTGAAGCTAAACATTCTATATCGCATTGATTTGAAGCTAAATCATGTGTTCCGTGTGGATTTGAAGCTAACTCGATTGTTTACCTCCTGCATTTGAAGCTATATCACTTAGATCGCATTTATCTGATGCTAAATCATTTGTTTCGCATGGATTTGAAGCTAAACCTTCTATATCGCATTGATATGAATATAAATCAAGTGTTTCGCATGGATTTGAAGCTAACTCGTTTCTTTCGTCTGCATTTGAAGCTATATCTCTTATATCGCAAGTATCTTAAACTATATCATTAGTGTCGCATGGATTTGAAGATAAACCTTCTATATCGCATTGATTTGAAGCTAAATCAAGTGTTTCTCGTGGATTTCAAGCTATACCTTCTACATCGCATCGATTTGAAGCTAAATCATGTGTTTCGCATGGATTTGAAGCTAACTCGTTTCTTTCATCTGCATTTGAAGCTATATCTCTTATATCGCAAGTATCTTAAACTATATCATTATTGTCGCATGGATTTGAAGATAAACCTTCTATATCGCATTGATTTGAAGCTAAATCAAGTGTTTCGCGTGGATTTGAAGCTATACCTTCTACATCGCATTGATTTGAAGCTAAATCATGTGTTTCGCTTGGATTGAAGCTATCTCGTTTGATTCCCCTGCATTTGAAGCTATATCACTTATATCGCAACTATCTGAAGCTAAATCATTTGTATCGCATGGATTTGAAGCTAATCCTTCTACTTCGAATTGATTTGAAGCTAAATCATGTGTTTGGCTTGGATATGAAGCTAATTCGTTTGTTTCGTCTGAATTTGAAGCTATATCACTTATATCGCATTTATCTGATGTTAAATCATTTGTTTCGAATGGATTTGAAGCTAAATCTTCTTCATCGCATTGATTTCCAGCTAAATCATGTGTTTTGCATGGATTTGAAGCTAACTCGATTGTTTACCTCCTGCATTTGAAGCTATATCACTTATATCGCAACTATCTGATGTTAAATCATTTGTTTCTCATGAATTTGAAGCTAAATCTTCTATATCGCATTGATTTGCAGCTAAATCATGTGTTTCGATTGGATTTGAAGCTATCTCGTTTGTTTCGTCTGCATGTGAAACTATATCACTTATATCGCAACTATCTGATGTTAAATCATTTGTTTAGCATGGATTTGAAGCCAAACCTTCTACATCGCATTGATTTAAAGCTAAATCATGTGTTTTGCTTGGATATGAAGCTAACTCGTTTGTTTCTTCTGCATTTGAATCCATATCACTTATATCACAAGTATCTGAAGCTTATTCATTTGTGTGGCATGGATTTGAAGCAAAACCTTCAACATCGCATTGATTTGCAGCTAAATCATGTGTTTCGCATGGATTTGAAGCTAACTCGATTGTTTGGTATGCATTTGAAGCTATATCACTTATATCCCAAGCGTTTGAAGCTAAATCATTTGTTTCGCATGGATTTGAAGCTAAACCTTCTACATCGCATTGATTTAAAGCTAAATCATGTTTTTCGCATGGATTTGAAGCTAACTCGTTTCTTTCGTCTGCATTTGAAGCTATATCTCTTATATCGCAAGTATCTTAAACTATATCATTAGTGTCGCATGGATTTGAAGATAAGCCTTCTATATCGCATTGATTTGAAGCTAAATCAAGTGTTTCTCGTGGATTTCAAGCTATACCTTCTACATCGCATCGATTTGAAGCTAAATCATGTGTTTCGCATGGATTTGAAGCTAACTCGTTTCTTTCATCTGCATTTGAAGCTATATCTCTTATATCGCAAGTATCTTAAACTATATCATTATTGTCGCATGGATTTGAAGATAAACCTTCTATATCGCATTGATTTGAAGCTAAATCAAGTGTTTCGCGTGGATTTGAAGCTATACCTTCTACATCGCATTGATTTGAAGCTAAATCATGCGCTTCGCTTGGATTTGAAGCTATCTCGTTTGATTCCCCTGCATTTGAAGCTATATCACTTATATCGCAACTATCTGAAGCTAAATCATTTGTATCGCATGGATTTGAAGCTAATCCTTCTACTTCGAATTGATTTGAAGCTAAATCATGTGTTTGGCTTGGATATGAAGCTAATTCGTTTGTTTCGTCTGCATGTGAAACTATATCACTTATATCGCAACTATCTGATGTTAAATCATTTGTTTAGCATGGATTTGAAGCCAAACCTTCTACATCGCATTGATTTAAAGCTAAATCATGTGTTTCGCTTGGATATGAAGCTAACTCGTTTGTTTCTTCTGCATTTGAATCTATATCACTTATATCACAAGTATCTGAAGCTTATTCATTTGTGTGGCATGGATTTGAAGCAAAACCTTCAACATCGCATTGATTTGCAGCTAAATCATGTGTTTCGCATGGATTTGAAGCTAACTCGATTGTTTGGTATGCATTTGAAGCTATATCACTTATATCCCAAGCGTTTGAAGCTAAATCATTTGTTTCGCATGGATTTGAAGCTAAACCTTCTACATCGCATTGATTTAAAGCTAAATCATGTGTTTCGCATGGATTTGAAGCTAACTCGTTTCTTTCGTCTGCATTTGAAGCTATATCTCTTATATCGCAAGTATCTTTAACTATATCATTAGTGTCGCATGGATTTGAAGATAAACCTTCTATATCGCATTGATTTGAAGCTAAATCAAGTGTTTCTCGTGGATTTCAAGCTATACCTTCTACATCGCATCGATTTGAAGCTAAATCATGTGTTTCGCATGGATTTGAAGCTAACTCGTTTCTTTCATCTGCATTTGAAGCTATATCTCTTATATCGCAAGTATCTTAAACTATATCATTATTGTCGCATGGATTTGAAGATAAACCTTCTATATCGCATTGATTTGAAGCTAAATCAAGTGTTTCGCGTGGATTTGAAGCTATACCTTCTACATCGCATTGATTTGAAGCTAAATCATGTGTTTCGCTTGGATTTGAAGCTATCTCGTTTGATTCCCCTGCATTTGAAGCTATATCACTTATATCGCAACTATCTGAAGCTAAATCATTTGTATCGCATGGATTTGAAGCTAATCCTTCTACTTCGAATTGATTTGAAGCTAAATCATGTGTTTGGCTTGGATATGAAGCTAATTCGTTTGTTTCGTCTGAATTTGAAGCTATATCACTTATATCGCATTTATCTGATGTTAAATCATTTGTTTCGAATGGATTTGAAGCTAAATCTTCTTCATCGCATTGATTTCCAGCTAAATCATGTGTTTTGCATGGATTTGAAGCTAACTCGATTGTTTACCTCCTGCATTTGAAGCTATATCACTTAGATCGCATTTATCTGATGCTAAATCATTTGTTTCGCATGGATTTGAAGTTAAACCTTCTACATCGCAATGATTTGAAGCTAAATCATGTGATTCGCTTCGATATGAAGCTAACTCGTTTGATTCGTCTGCATTTGAAGCTATATCTCTTATATCGCAAGTATCTAAAGCTATATCATTTGTGTCACATGGATTTGAAGCTAAACCTTCTATATCGCAATGATTTGCAACTAAATAATGTGTTTCGCATGGATTTGAAGCTAGCTCGTTTGTTCCATCTGCATTTGAAGCTATATCACTTATATCCCAAGTGTTTGAAGCTAAATAATTTGTTTCGCATGGATTTGAAGCTAAAGCTTCTACATCGAATTGAGTTGAAGCTAAATCATGTGTTTCGCGTGGATTTGATGCTAAACCTTCTACATCGCATTGATTTGAAGCTAAATCATGTGTTTCGCTTGGATTTGAAGCAATCTCGTTTGTTTCGTCTGTATTTGAAGCTATATCACTTATATCGCAACTATCTGATGTTAAATCATTTGTTTCGCATAGATTTGAAGCTAATCCTTCTACTTTGAATTGATTTGAAACTAAATCATGTGCTTCGCATGAATTGAAGAAACTCGTTTGTTTCATCTGCATTTGAAGCTATATCTCTTATATCGCAAGTATCTGAAGCTATATCATTTGTGTGGCATGGATTTGAAGCTAAACCTTCTATATCGCATTGATTTGAAGCTAAATCATGTGTTACGCGTGGATTTGAAGCTAAACCTTCTACATCGCATTGATTTGAAGCTATGTCATGTGTTTCGCTTGGATTTGAAACTATCTCGTTTGATTCGTCTGCATTTGAAGCTATATCACTTATGTCGCAACTATCTGATGTTAAATCATTTCTTTCGCATGGATTTGAAGCTAAACCTTCTACATCGCAATGATTTGCACCTAAATAATGTGTTTAGCATGGATTTGAAGCTAACTCGTTTGTTCCATCTGCATTTGAAGCTATATCACTTATATCCCAAGTGTTTGAAGCTAAATCATTTGTTTCGCATGGATTTGAAGCTAATCCTTCTACTTCGAATTGATCTGAAGCTTAATCACGTGTTTTGTATGGATTTGAAGCTAACTCGTTTGTTTACCCTGCATTTGAAGCTATATCACTTATATCGCATGTATCTGATGCTAAATCATTTGTATCGCATAGATTCGAAGCTAATCCTTCTACTTCGAATTGATTTGAAGCTAAATCATGTGCTTCGCATGGATTTGAAGCTAACTCGTTTGTTCCGTCTGCATTTGAAGCTATATCTCTTATATCGCAAGTATCTGAAGCTAAATCATTTGTATCGCATGGATTTGAAGCTAATCCTTCTACTTAGGATTGATTTGAAGCTAAATCATGTGTTTGCCTTGGATATGAAGCTAACTCGTTTGTTTCGACTGAATTTGAAGCTATATCTCTTATATCGCAAGTATCTGAAGCTAAATCATTTGTGTCGCAAGGATTTGAAGCTAAACCTTCTACATAGCATTGATTTGAAGCTAAATCATGTGTTTCGCATGGATTTGAAACCAACTCGTTTGTTTCCCCTGCATTTGAAGCTGTATCACTTATATCGCAAGATTCTGAAGCTAAATCATTTGTGTCTCATAGTTTTGAAGCTAAACCCTCTACATAGCATTGATTTGAAGCTTAATCTTGTGTTTTTGCGTGGATTTGAAGCTAACTCGTATGTTTCTCCTGCATTTGAAGCTATATCATTTAGATCGCATGTATCTGATGCTAAATCATTTGTTTCGCATGGATTTGAAGCTAATCCTTCTACTTCGAATTGACTTGAAGCTCATTCATTTGCTTCGCATGGATCTGAAGCTAAACCTTCTACATAGCAATCATTTGAAGCATAATCATGTGTTTTGCATGGATTTGAAGCTAACTCGTTTGTTTCTCCTGCATTCGAAGCTATATTAATTATATCGCACGTATCTGATATTAAATCATTTGTTTCGCATGGATTTGAAGCTAAACCTTCTACATCGCATTGATTTGTAGCTAAATCATGCGTTTCTCATGGATATAAAGCTAACTCGTTTGTTTCGTCTGCATTTGAGGCTAAATCACTTATATCCCAAGTGTTTGAAGCTAAATCATTTGTTTCGCATGGGTTTGAAGCTAAATCATGTGTTATGCTTGGATTTGAAGATAACTCATTTGTTTCCCCTGCATTTGAATCTATATCACTTATATCGCAAGTATCTAATGCTAAATCATTTGTTTCGCATGTATTTCAAGCTAAACTTTCTACTTCGTATTGATTTGTAGCTAAATCATGTGTTTCGCATGGATTTGAATATAACTCGTTTGTTTCGTCTGCATTTGAAGCTATATCACTTATATCGCAAGAGTCTTTAAGCTAATTCATTTGTTTCGCATGTATGTGAAGCTAAACCTTCTACATGGCATTGATTTAAAGCTAAATCATGTGTTTCGCTTGGATATGAAGCAAACTCGTTTGTTCCGTCTGGATTTGAAGCTATATCTCTTATATCGCAAGTATCTGAAGCTAAAACATTTGTGTCGCATGGATTTGATGCTAAACCTTTTATATCGCATTACTTTGAAGCATAATCATCTGTTTTGCATGGATCTGAAGCTACCTCGTTTGTTTCCCCTGCATTTGAAGATAAACCATTTGCTATATCATTTGTGTCGCATGGATTTGAAGCTAAACCTTCTATATCCCATTGATTTGAAGCTAAATCATGTGTTTCGCGTGGATTTGAAGCTAAACCTTCTACATCGCATTAATTTGAAGCTAAATCATGTGTTTCGCTTGGATTTGAAACTATCTCGTTTGTTTCGTCTGCATTTGAAGCTATATCACTAATATCGCAACTATCTGATGTTAAATCATTTGTTTAGCATGGATTTGAAGCTGAATCTTCTACATCGCAATGATTTGCAGCTAAATCATGTGTTTCGCATGGATTTGAATCTAACTCGTTTTTTAGACTGCATTTGTAGCTATATCACTTATATCGCAAGAATCTGAAGCTAAATCATTTGTTTCGCATGGATGTGAAGCTAAACCTTCTACATCACATTGATTTAAAGCTGAATCATGTGTTTCGCTTGGATATGAAGCTAACTCGTTTGTTTCGTCTGCATTTGATGCTATATCTCTTATATCGCAAGTATCTGAAGCTTTATCATTTGTGTCGCATGGATTCGAAGCTAATCCCTCTATATCGCATTGATTTGAAGCTAATCATGTGTTTCGCTTGGATTTGATGCTATCTCTTTTGTTTCGTCTGCATTTGAAGCTATATCACTTATATCGCATGTATCTGATGCTGAATCATTTGTATCGCATGGATTTGAAGCTAATCCTTCTACTTCGAATTGATTTGAAGATAAATCATGTGTTTCGCATGGATATGAAGCTAACTCGTTTGTTTCGTCTGCATTTGAAGCTATATCTCTTATATCGCAAGTATCTGAAGCTATATCATTTGTGTCGCATGGATTTGAAGCTAAACCTTCCACATCGCATTGATTTGAAGCTAAATCATGTGTTTCGCTTGGATATGAAGTTAACTCGTTTGTTTTGTCTGCATTTGAAGCTATATCTCTTATATCGCAAGTACCTGAAGCTAAATCATTTGTGTCGCATGGATTTGAAGCTAAACGTTCTATATCGCATTAATATGAAGCATAATCATCTGTTTTGCATGGATTTGAAGCTAACTCGTTTGTTTCTGCAGCATTTGAAGCTATATCACTTATATCGCAACTATCTGATGTTAAATCACTTGTTTCGCATGGATTTGAAGCTAAACCTTCTACATCGCAATGATTTGCAACTAAATAATGTGTTTCGCATGGATTTGTAAATAACTCGTTTGTTCCATCTGCATTTGAAGCTATATCACTTATATCCCAAGTGTTTGAAGCTAAATAATTTGTTTCGCATGGATTTGAAGCTAAACCTTCTACATCGAATTGCTTTAAAACGAAATCATGTGTTTCGCTTGGATATGAAGCTAACTCGAGTGTTTCGTCTGCATTTGAAGCTATATCACTTATATCGCAAGTATCTGAAGCTAAATCATTAGTTTCGCATGGATTTGAAGCTAAACCTTCTACATCGCATTGATTTAAAACTAAATCATGTGTTTCGCTTGGATATGCAGCTAACTCGTTTGTTTCGTCTGCATTTGAAGCTATATCACTTTTATCGCAAGTATCTGAAGCTAAATCACTTGTGTCGCAAGGATTTGAAGATAAACCTTTTACATAGCATTGATTTGAAGCTAGATCATGTGTTTCGCATGGATTTGAAGCTAACTCGTTTGTTTCCCCTGCATTTGAAGCTGTATCACTTATATCGCAAGTATCTGAAGCTAAATCATTTGTGTCTCATGGATTTGAAGCTAAACCTTCTACATCGCAATGATTTGAAGATAAAACATGTGATTCGCTTGGATTTGGATCTATCTCGATTATTTCGTCTGCATTTGATGCTATATCTCTTATATCGCAAGTATCTGAAGCTTTATCATTTGTGTCGCATGGATTCGAAGCTAATCCCTCTATATCGCATTGATTTGAAGCTAATCATGTGTTTCGCTTGGATTTGATGCTATCTCTTCTGTTTCGTCTGCATTTGAAGCTATATCACTTATATCGCATGTATCTGATGCTGAATCATTTGTATCGCATGGATTTGAAGCTAAATCATGTGTTTCGCTTGGATTTGAAGCAATCTCGTTTGTTTCGTCTGCATTTGAAGCTATATCTCTTATATCGCAAGTATCTGAAGCTATATCATTTGTGTAGCATGGATTTGAAGCTAAACCTTCCACATCGCATTGATTTGAAGCTAAATCATGTGTTTCGCTTGGATATGAAGTTAACTCGTTTGTTTCGTCTGCATTTGAAGCTATATCTATTATATCGCAAGTATCTGAATCTAAATCATTTGTGTCGCATGGATTTTAAGCTAAACGTTCTATATCGCATTAATATGAAGCATAATCATCTGTTTTGCATGGATTTGAAGCTAACTCGTTTGTTCCATCTGCATTTGAAGCTATATCACTTATAACCCAAATGTTTGAAACTAAATAATTTGTTTCGCACGGATTTGAAGCTAAACGTTCTATATCGCATTAATATGAAGCATAATCATCTGTTTTGCATGGATTTAAAGCTAACTCGTTTGTTTCTGCAGCATTTGAAGCTATATCACTTATATCGCAACTATCTGATGTTAAATCATTTGTTTCGCATGGATTTGAAGCTAAACCTTCTACATCGCAATGATTTGCAACTAAATAATGTGTTTCGCATGGATTTGTAAATAACTCGTTTGTTCCATCTGCATTTGAAGCTATATCACTTATATCCCAAGTGTTTGAAGCTAAATAATTTGTTTCGCATGGATTTGAAGCTAAACCTTCTACATCGCATTGCTTTAAAACGAAATCATGTGTTTCGCTTGGATATGAAGCTAACTCGAGTGTTTCGTCTGCATTTGAAGCTATATCACTTATATCGCAAGTATCTGAAGCTAAATCATTAGTTTCGCATGGATTTGAAGCTAAACCTTCTACATCGCATTGATTTAAAACTAAATCATGTGTTTCGCTTGGATATGCAGCTAACTCGTTTGTTTCGTCTGCATTTGAAGCTATATCACTTTTATCGCAAGTATCTGAAGCTAAATCACTTGTGTCGCAAGGATTTGAAGATAAACCTTTTACATAGCATTGATTTGAAGCTAGATCATGTGTTTCGCATGGATTTGAAGCTAACTCGTTTGTTTCCCCTGCATTTGAAGCTGTATCACTTATATCGCAAGTATCTGAAGCTAAATCATTTGTGTCTCATGGATTTGAAGCTAAACCTTCTACATCGCAATGATTTGAAGATAAAACATGTGATTCGCTTGGATTTGGATCTATCTCGATTATTTCGTCTGCATTTGATGCTATATCTCTTATATCGCAAGTATCTGAAGCTTTATCATTTGTGTCGCATGGATTCGAAGCTAATCCCTCTATATCGCATTGATTTGAAGCTAATCATGTGTTTCGCTTGGATTTGATGCTATCTCTTTTGTTTCGTCTGCATTTGAAGCTATATCACTTATATCGCATGTATCTGATGCTGAATCATTTGTATCGCATGGATTTGAAGCTAATCCTTCTACTTCGAATTGATTTGAAGCATAATCATCTGTTTTGCATGGATTTGAAGCTAACTCGTTTGTTCCATCTGCATTTGAAGCTATATCACTTATAACCCAAATGTTTGAAACTAAATAATTTGTTTCGCACGGATTTGAAGCTAAACGTTCTATATCGCATTAATATGAAGCATAATCATCTGTTTTGCATGGATTTAAAGCTAACTCGTTTGTTTCTGCAGCATTTGAAGCTATATCACTTATATCGCAACTATCTGATGTTAAATCATTTGTTTCGCATGGATTTGAAGCTAAACCTTCTACATCGCAATGATTTGCAACTAAATAATGTGTTTCGCATGGATTTGAAGCTAACTCGTTTGTTCCATCTGCATTTGAAGCTATATCACTTATATCCGAATTGTTTGAAGCTAAATAATTTGTTTCGCATGGATTTGAAACTAAACCTTCTACATCGCATTGATTTGAAGCTATATCATGTGTTTCGCTTGGATTTGAAACTATCTCGTTTGATTCGTCTGCATTTGATGCTATATCATTTATATCGCAACTATCTGATGTTAAATCATTTGGTTCGCATGGATTTGAATATAAACCTTCTACATCGCAATGATTTGCAACTAAATAATGTGTTTCGCATGGATTTGAAGCTAACTCGTTTGTTTCGTCTGCATTTGAAGCTATATCACTTATATCGCAACTACCTGATGTTGAATCATGTGTTTCGCATGGATTTTAAGCTAAACGTTCTATATCGCATTAATATGAAGCATAATCATCTGTTTTGCATGGATTTGAAGCTAACTCGTTTGTTTCTGCAGCATTTGAAGCTATATCACTTATATCGCAACTATCTGATGTTAAATCATTTGTTTCGCATGGATTTGAAGCTAAACCTTCTACATCGCAATGATTTGCAACTAAATAATGTGTTTCGCATGGATTTGTAAATAACTCGTTTGTTCCATCTGCATTTGAAGCTATATCACTTATATCCCAAGTGTTTGAAGCTAAATAATTTGTTTCGCATGGATTTGAAGCTAAACCTTCTACATCGCATTGCTTTAAACGAAATCATGTGTTTCGCTTGGATATGAAGCTAACTCGATTGTTTCGTCTGCATTTGAAGCTATATCACTTATATCGCAAGTATCTGAAGCTAAATCATTAGTTTCGCATGGATTTGAAGCTAAACCTTCTACATCGCATTGATTTAAAACTAAATCATGTATTTCGCTTGGATATGCAGCTAACTCGTTTGTTTCGTCTGCATTTGAAGCTATATCACTTTTATCGCAAGTATCTGAAGCTAAATCACTTGTGTCGCAAGGATTTGAAGATAAACCTTTTACATAGCATTGATTTGAAGCTAGATCATGTGTTTCGCATGGATTTGAAGCTAACTCGTTTGTTTCCCTGCATTTGAAGCTGTATCACTTATATCGCAAGTATCTGAAGCTTTATCATTTGTGTCGCATGGATTCGAAGCTAATCCCTCTATATCGCATTGATTTGAAGCTAATCATGTGTTTCGCTTGGATTTGATGCTATCTCTTTTGTTTCGTCTGCATTTGAAGCTATATCACTTATATCGCATGTATCTGATGCTGAATCATTTGTATCGCATGGATTTGAAGCTAATCCTTCTACTTCGAATTGATTTGAAGCTAAATCATGTGTTTCGCATGGATATGAAGCTAACTCGTTTGTTTCGTCTGCATTTGAAGCTATATCTCTTATATCGCAAGTATCTGAAGCTATATCATTTGTGTAGCATGGATTTGAAGCTAAACCTTCCACATCGCATTGATTTGAAGCTAAATCATGTGTTTCGCTTGGATATGAAGTTAACTCGTTTGTTTCGTCTGCATTTGAAGCTTTATCTCTTATATCGCAAGTATCTGAATCTAAATCATTTGTGTCGCATGGATTTTAAGCTAAACGTTCTATATCGCATTAATATGAAGCATAATCATCTGTTTTGCATGGATTTGAAGCTAACTCGTTTGTTCCATCTGCATTTGAAGCTATATCACTTATAACCCAAATGTTTGAAACTAAATAATTTGTTTCGCACGGATTTGAAGCTAAACGTTCTATATCGCATTAATATGAAGCATAATCATCTGTTTTGCATGGATTTAAAGCTAACTCATTTGTTTCTGCAGCATTTGAAGCTATATCACTTATATCGCAACTATCTGATGTTAAATCATTTGTTTCGCATGGATTTGAAGCTAAACCTTCTACATCGCAATGATTTGCAACTAAATAATGTGTTTCGCATGGATTTGAAGCTAACTCGTTTGTTCCATCTGCATTTGAAGCTATATCACTTATATCCCAATTGTTTGAAGCTAAATAATTTGTTTCGCATGGATTTGAAACTAAACCTTCTACATCGCATTGATTTGAAGCTATATCATGTGTTTCGCTTGGATTTGAAACTATCTCGTTTGATTCGTCTGCATTTGATGCTATATCATTTATATCGCAACTATCTAATGTTAAATCATTTGGTTCGCATGGATTTGAATATAAACCTTCTACATCGCAATGATTTGCAACTAAATAATGTGTTTCGCATGGATTTGAAGCTAACTCGTTTGTTTCGTCTGCATTTGAAGCTATATCACTTATATCGCAACTACCTGATGTTGAATCATGTGTTTCGCATGGATTTTAAGCTAAACGTTCTATATCGCATTAATATGAAGCATAATCATCTGTTTTGCATGGATTTGAAGCTAACTCGTTTGTTTCTGCAGCATTTGAAGCTATATCACTTATATCGCAACTATCTGATGTTAAATCATTTGTTTCGCATGGATTTGAAGCTAAACCTTCTACATCGCAATGATTTGCAACTAAATAATGTGTTTCGCATGGACTTGAAGCTAACTCGTTTGTTTCGTCTGCATTGAAGCTATATCACTTATATCGCAACTACCTGATGTTGAATCATGTGTTTCGCATGGATTTTAAGCTAAACGTTCTATATCGCATTAATATGAAGCATAATCATCTGTTTCGCATGGATTTGAAGCTAACTCGTTTGTTCCATCTGCATTTGAAGCTATATCACTTATAACCCAAATGTTTGAAACTAAATAATTTGTTTCGCACGGATTTGAAGCTAAACGTTCTATATCGCATTAATATGAAGCATAATCATCTGTTTTGCATGGATTTGAAGCTAACTCGTTTGTTTCTGCAGCATTTGAAGCTATATCACTTATATCGCAACTATCTGATGTTAAATCATTTGTTTCGCATGGATTTGAAGCTAAACCTTCTACATCGCAATGATTTGCAACTAAATAATGTGTTTCGCATGGATTTGAAGCTAACTCGTTTGTTCCATCTGCATTTGAAGCTATATCACTTATATCCCAATTGTTTGAAGCTAAATAATTTGTTTCGCATGGATTTGAAACTAAACCTTCTACATCGCATTGATTTGAAGCTATATCATGTGTTTCGCTTGGATTTGAAACTATCTTGTTTGATTCGTCTGCATTTGATGCTATATCATTTATATCGCAACTATCTGATGTTAAATCATTTGGTTCGCATGGATTTGAATATAAACCTTCTACATCGCATTGATTTGAAAGTTAATCACGTGTTTTGTATTGATTTGAAGCTAACTCGTTTGTTTCCCCTGCATTTGTAGCTAATTCACTTATATCGCAACTATCTGATGTTAAATCATTTGTTTCGCATAGATTTGAAGCTAATCCTTCTACTTCGAATTGATTTGAAGCTAAATCATGTGCTTCGCATGGATTTGAAGCTAACTTGTTTGTTCCGTCTGCATTTGAAGCTATAGCTCTCATATCGCAAGTATCTGAAGCTATATCATTTGTGTCGCATGGATTTGAAGCTAAACCTTCTATATCGCATTGATATGAAGCTAAATCAAGTGTTTCGCGTGGATTTGAAGCTAAACCGTCTACATCGCATTGATTTGAAGCTAAACCTTCTACATCGCATTGATTTGAAGCTAAATCATGTGTTTCGCGTGGATTTGAAGCTAAACCTTCTACATCGCATTGATTTGAGGCTAAGTCATGTGTTTCGTTTGGATTTAAAACCATCTCGTTTGATTCGTCTGCATTTGAAGCTATATCACTTATATCGCAACTATCTGATGTTAAATCATTTGTTTCGCATGGATTTGAAGCTAAATCTTCTACATCGCATTGATTTGCAGCTAAATCATGTGTTTCGCATGGATTTGAAGCTAACTCGTTTGTTTCGTCTGCATTTGAAGCTATATCACTTATATCGCAACTACCTGATGTTGAATCATGTGTTTCGCATGGATTTTAAGCTAAACGTTCTATATCGCATAATATGAAGCATAATCATCTGTTTTGCATGGATTTGAAGCTAACTCGTTTGTTTCTGCAGCATTTGAAGCTATATCACTTATATCGCAACTATCTGATGTTAAATCATTTGTTTCGCATGGATTTGAAGCTAAACCTTCTACATCGCAATGATTTGCAACTAAATGATGTGTTTCGCATGGATTTGAAGCTAACTCGTTTGTTCCATCTGCATTTGAAGCTATATCACTTATAACCCAAATGTTTGAAACTAAATAATTTGTTTCGCACGGATTTGAAGCTAAACGTTCTATATCGCATTAATATGAAGCATAATCATCTGTTTTGCATGGATTTGAAGCTAACTCGTTTGTTTCTGCAGCATTTGAAGCTATATCACTTATATCGCAAATATCTGATTTTAAATCATTTGTTTCGCATGGATTTGAAGCTAAACCTTCTACATCGCAATGATTTGCAACTAAATAATGTGTTTCGCATGGATTTGAAGCTAACTCGTTTGTTCCATCTGTATTTGAAGCTATATCACTTATATCCCAATTGTTTGAAGCTAAATAATTTGTTTCGCATGGATTTGAAACTAAACCTTCTACATCGCATTGATTTGAAGCTATATCATGTGTTTCGCTTGGATTTGAAGCTAACTCGATTGTTTCGTCTTCATTTGAAGCTATATCACTTATATCGCAAGTATCTGAAGCTAAATCAATTGTTTCGCATGGATTTGAAGCTAAACCTTCTACATCGCATTGATTTAAAACTAAATCATGTGTTTCGCTTGGATATGAAGCTAACTCGTTTGTTCCGTCTGCATTTGAAGCTATATCTCTTATATCGCAAGTTTCTGAAGCTAAAACATTTGTGTCGCATGGATTTGATGCTCAACCTTTTATATCGCATTAATTTGAAGCATAATCATCTGTTTTGCATGGATCTGAAGCTAACTCGTTTGTTTCCCCTGCATTTGAAGCTATAGCACTTATATCGCAACTATCTGATGTTAAATCATTTGTATCGCATAGATTCGAAGCTAATCCTTCTACTTCGAATTGATTTGAAGCTAAATCATGTGCTTCGCATGGATTTGAAGCTACCTCGTTTGTTCCGTCTGCATTTGAATCTATATCTCTTATATCGCAAGTATCTGAAGCTAAATCATTTGTATCGCATGGATTTGAAGCTAATCCTTCTACTTCAAATTGATTTGCAGCTAAATCATGTGTTTGGCTTGGATATGAAGCTAACTCGTTTGTTTCGACTGAATTTGAAGCTATATCTCTTATATCGCAAGTATCTGAAGCTAAATCATTTGTGTCTCATGGATTTGAAGCTAAAGCTTCTACATAGCATTGATTTGAAGATTCATCATGAGTTTTTGCATGGATTTGATGCTAACTCGTTTGTTCCTCCTGCATTTGAAGCTATATCACTTAGATCGCATGTATCTATAGCTAAATCATTTGTTTCGCATTGATTTGAAGCTACATCTTCTACATCGCATTGATCTGAAGCTTAATCACGTGTTTTGTATGGATTTGAAGCTAACTCGTTTGTTTACCCTGCATTTGAAGCTATTTCACTTATATCGCATGTATCTGATGCTAAATCATTTGTATCGCATAGATTCGAAGCTAATCCTTCTACTTCGAATTGATTTGAAGCTAAATCATGTGCTTCGCATGGATTTGAAGCTGACTCGTTTGTTCCGTCTGCATTTGAAGCTATATCTCTTATATCGCAAGTATCGGAAGCTAAATCATTTGTATCGCATGGATCTGAAGCTAATCCTTCTACTTAAGATTGATTTGAAGCTAAATCATGTGTTTGCCTTGGATATGAAGCTAACTCGTTTGTTTCTCCTGCATTCGAAGCTATATTAATTATATCGCACGTATCTGACGTTAAATCATTTGTTTCGCATGGATTTGAAGCTAAACCTTCTACATCGCATTGATTTGTAGCTAAATCATGTGTTTCTCATGGATTTAAAGCTAACTCGTTTGTTTCGTCTGCATTTGAGGCTATATCACTTATATCCCAAGTGTTTGAAGCTAAATCATTTGTTTCGCATGGGTTTGAAGCTAAATCATGTGTTATGCTTGGATTTGAAGATAACTCATTTGTTTCCCCTGCATTTGAATCTATATCACTTATATCGCAAGTATCTAATGCTAAATCATTTGTTTCGCATGTATTTCAAGCTAAACTTTCTACTTCGTATTGATTTGTAGCTAAATCATGTGTTTCGCATGGATTTGAATCTAACTCGTTTGTTTCGTCTGCATTTGAAGCTATATCACTTATATCGCAAGTATCTGAAGCTAAATCATTAGTTTCGCATGGATTTGAAGCTAAACCTTCTACATCGCATTGATTTAAAACTAAATCATGTGTTTCGCTTGGATATGAAGCTAACTCGTTTGTTTCGTCTGAATTTGAAGCTATATCTCTTATATCGCAAGTATCTGAAGCTAAATCATTTGTGTCGCAAGGATTTGAAGCTAAACCTTCTACATCGCATTGATTTGCAGCTAAATCATGTGTTTCGCATGGATTGAAAGCTAACTCGTTTGTTTCTGCAGCATTTGAAGCTATATCACTTATATCGCAACTATCTGATGTTAAATCATTTGTTTCGCATGGATTTGAAGCTAATCCTTCTACTTTGAATTGATTTGAAACTAAATCATGTGCTTCGCATGAATTGAAGAAACTCGTTTGTTTCATCTGCATTTGAAGCTATATCTCTTATATCGCAAGTATCTGAAGCTATATCATTTGTGTGGCATGGATTTGAAGCTAAACCTTCTATATCGCATTGATTTGAAGCTAAATCATGTGTTACGCGTGGATTTGAAGCTAAACCTTCTACATCGCATTGATTTGAAGCTATGTCATGTGTTTCGCTTGGATTTGAAACTATCTCGTTTGATTCGTCTGCATTTGAAGCTATATCACTTATATCGCAACTATCTGATGTTAAATCATTTCTTTCGCATGGATTTGAAGCTAAACCTTCTACATCGCAATGATTTGCACCTAAATAATGTGTTTAGCATGGATTTGAAGCTAACTCGTTTGTTCCATCTGCATTTGAAGCTATATCACTTATATCCCAAGTGTTTGAAGCTAAATCATTTGTTTCGCATGGATTTGAAGCTAATCCTTCTACTTCGAATTGATTTGAAGCTCAATCATTTGCTTCGCATGGATCTGAAGCTAAACCTTCTACATCGCATTGATTTGCCGCTGAACCACGTGTTTCGCATGGATTTGAAGCTAACTCGTTTGTTTCATCTGTATTTGAAGCTATATCACTTGTATATCAAGTGTTTGAAGCTAAATGATTTGTTTCGCAAGGATGTGAAGCTAAACCATCTACATCACATTGATTTAAAGCTAAAATCATGTGTTTCGCTTGGATATGAAGTTAACTCGTTTGTTTCGTCTGCATTTGAAGCTATATCTCTTATATCGCAAGTATCTGAAGCTAAAACATTTGTGTCGCATGGATTTGAAGCTAAACGTTCTATATCGCATTAATATGAAGCATAATCATCTGTTTTGCATGGATTTGAAGCTAACTCGTTTGTTTCTGCAGCATTTGAAGCTATATCACTTATATCGCAACTATCTGATGTTAAATCATTTGTTTCGCATGGATTTGAAGCTAAACCTTCTACATCGCAATGATTTGCAACTAAATGATGAGTTTCGCATGGATTTGAAGCTAACTCGTTTGTTCCATCTGCATTTGAAGCTATATCACTTATATCCCAAGTGTTTGAAGCTAAATAATTTGATTCGCATGGATTTGAAGCTAAACCTTCTATATCGCATTGATCTGAAGCTTAATCACGTGTTTTGTATGAATTTGGAGCTAACTCGTTTGTTTCCCCTGCATTTGAAGCTATATCACTTATATCGCATGTATCTGATGCTAAATCATTTGTATCGCATAGATTCGAAGCTAATCCTTCTACTTCGAATTGATTTGAAGCTGAATCATGTGCTTCGCCTGGATTTGAAGCTAACTCGTCTGTTCCGTCTGCATTTGTAGCTATATCTCTTATATCGCAAGTATCTGAAGCTAAATCATTTGTATCGCATGGATTTGAAGCTAATCCTTCTACTTAGAATTGATTTGAAGCTAAATCATGTGTTTGCCTTGGATATGAAGCTAACTCGTTTGTTTCGACTGAATTTGAAGCTATATCTCTTATATCGCAAGTATCTGAAGCTAAATCATTTGTGTCTCATGGATTTGAAGCTAAAGCTTCTACATAGCATTGATTTGAAGATTAATCATGTGTTTTTGCGTGGATTTGAAGCTAACTCGTTTGTTTCTCCTGCATTTGAAGCTATATCACTTAGATCGCATGTATCTGAAGCTAAATCATTTGTGTCGCATGGATTTGAAGCTAAACGTTCTATATCGCATTAATATGAAGCATAATCGTCTCTTTTGCATGGATATGAAGCTAACTCGTTTGTTTCTGCAGCATTTGAAGCTATATCACTTATATCGCAACTATCTGATGTTAAATCATTTGTTTCGCATGGATTTGAAGCTAAACCTTCTACATCGCAATGATTTGCAACTAAATAATGTGTTTCTCATGGATTTGAAGCTAACTCGTTTGTTCCATCTGCATTTGAAGCTATATCACTTATATCCCAAGTGTTTGAAGCTAAATAATTTGTTTCGCATGGATTTGAAGCTAAACCTTCTACAACGCATTGCTTTAAAACGAAATCATGTGTTTCGCTTGGATATGAAGCTAACTCGTTTGTTTCGTCTGCATTTGAAGCTATATCACTTATATCGCAAGTATCTGATGCTAAATCATTTGTTTCGCATGGATTTGAAGCTAAACCTTCTACATCGCATTGATTTAAAACTAAATCATGTGTTTCGCTCGGATATGGAGCTAACTCGTTTGTTTCATCTGCATTTGAAGCTATATCACTTATATCGCAAGTATCTGAAGCTAAATCATTTGTGTCGCAAGGATTTGAAGCTAAACCTTCTACATCGCATTGATTTGCAGCTAAATCATGTGTTTCGCATGGATTGAAAGCTAACTCGTTTGTTTCTGCAGCATTTGAAGCTATATCACTTATATCGCAACTATCTGATGTTAAATCATTTGTTTCGCATGGATTTGAAGCTAAACCTTCTACATCGCAATGATTTGCAACTAAATAATGTGTTTCGCATGGATTTGAAGCTAGCTCGTTTGTTCCATCTGCATTTGAAGCTATATCACTTATATCCCAAGTGTTTGAAGCTAAATAATTTGTTTCGCATGGATTTGAAGCTAAAGCTTCTACATAGAATTGAGTTGAAGCTAAATCATGTGTTTCGCGTGGATTTGAAGCTAAACCTTCTACATCGCATTGATTTGAAGCTAAATCATGTGTTTCGCTTGGATTTGAAGCAATCTCGTTTGTTTCGTCTGTATTTGAAGCTATATCACTTATATCGCAACTATCTGATGTTAAATCATTTGTTTCGCATAGATTTGACGCTAATCCTTCTACTTTGAATTGATTTGAAACTAAATCATGTGCTTCGCATGAATTGAAGAAACTCGTTTGTTTTATCTGCATTTGAAGCTATATCTCTTATATCGCAAGTATCTGAAGCTATATCATTTGTGTGGCATGGATTTGAAGCTAAACCTTCTATATCGCATTGATTTGAAGCTAAATCATGTGTTACGCGTGGATTTGAAGCTAAACCTTCTACATCGCATTGATTTGAAGCTATGTCATGTGTTTCGCTTGGATTTGAAACTATCTCGTTTGATTCGTCTGCATTTGAAGCTATATCACTTATATCGCAAGTATCTGAAGCTATATCATTTGTGTCGCATGGATTTGAAACTAAACCTTCCACATCGCATTGATTTAAAGCTGAATCATGTGTTTCGCTTGGATATGAAGCTAACTCGTTTGTTTCGTCTGCATTTGATGCTATATCTCTTATATCGCAAGTATCTGAAGCTTTATCATTTGTATCGCATGGATTTGAAGCTAATCCTTCTACTTCGAATTGATTTGAAGATAAATCATGTGTTTCGCATGGATATGAAGCTAACTCGTTTGTTTCGTCTGCATTTGAAGCTATATCTCTTATATCGCAAGTATCTGAAGCTATATCATTTGTGTCGCATGGATTTGAAGCTAAACCTTCCACATCGCATTGATTTGAAGCTAAATCATGTGTTTCGCTTGGATATGAAGTTAACTCGTTTGTTTTGTCTGCATTTGAAGCTATATCTCTTATATCGCAAGTACCTGAAGCTAAATCATTTGTGTCGCATGGATTTGAAGCTAAACGTTCTATATCGCATTAATATGAAGCATAATCATCTGTTTTGCATGGATTTGAAGCTAACTCGTTTGTTTCTGCAGCATTTGAAGCTATATCACTTATATCGCAACTATCTGATGTTAAATCACTTGTTTCGCATGGATTTGAAGCTAAACCTTCTACATCGCAATGATTTGCAACTAAATAATGTGTTTCGCATGGATTTGTAAATAACTCGTTTGTTCCATCTGCATTTGAAGCTATATCACTTATATCCCAAGTATCTGAATCTAAATCATTTGTGTCGCATGGATTTTAAGCTAAACGTTCTATATCGCATTAATATGAAGCATAATCATCTGTTTTGCATGGATTTGAAGCTAACTCGTTTGTTCCATCTGCATTTGAAGCTATATCACTTATAACCCAAATGTTTGAAACTAAATAATTTGTTTCGCACGGATTTGAAGCTAAACGTTCTATATCGCATTTATATGAAGCATAATCATCTGTTTTGCATGGATTTAAAGCTAACTCGTTTGTTTCTGCAGCATTTGAAGCTATATCACTTATATCGCAACTATCTGATGTTAAATCATTTGTTTCGCATGGATTTGAAGCTAAACCTTCTACATCGCAATGATTTGGAACTAAATAATGTGTTTCGCATGGATTTGAAGCTAACTCGTTTGTTCCATCTGCATTTGAAGCTATATCACTTATATCCCAATTGTTTGAAGCTAAATAATTTGTTTCGCATGGATTTGAAACTAAACCTTCTACATCGCATTGATTTGAAGCTATATCATGTGTTTCGCTTGGATTTGAAACTATCTCGTTTGATTCGTCTGCATTTGATGCTATATCATTTATATCGCAACTATCTGATGTTAAATCATTTGGTTCGCATGGATTTGAATATAAACCTTCTACATCGCAATGATTTGCAACTAAATAATGTGTTTCGCATGGATTTGAAGCTAACTCGTTTGTTTCGTCTGCATTTGAAGCTATATCACTTATATCGCAACTACCTGATGTTGAATCATGTGTTTCGCATGGATTTTAAGCTAAACGTTCTATATCGCATTAATATGAAGCATAATCATCTGTTTTGCATGGATTTGAAGCTAACTCGTTTGTTTCTGCAGCATTTGAAGCTATATCACTTATATCGCAACTATCTGATGTTAAATCATTTGTTTCGCATGGATTTGAAGCTAAACCTTCTACATCGCAATGATTTGCAACTAAATAATGTGTTTCGCATGGATTTGAAGCTAACTCGTTTGTTCCATCTGCATTTGAAGCTATATCACTTATATCCCAAGTGTTTGAAGCTAAATAATTTGTTTCGCATGGATTTGAAGCTAAACCTTCTACATCGCATTGCTTTAAAACGAAATCATGTGTTTCGCTTGGATATGAAGCTAACTCGTTTGTTTCGTCTGCATTTGAAGCTATATCACTTATATCGCAAGTATCTGATGCTAAATCATTTGTTTCGCATGGATTTGAAGCTAAACCTTCTACATCGCATTGATTTAAAACTAAATCATGTGTTTCGCTTGGATATGAAGCTAACTCGTTTGTTTCGTCTGAATTTGAAGCTATATCTCTTATATCGCAAGTATCTGAAGCTAAATCATTTGTGTCGCAAGGATTTGAAGCTAAACCTTCTACATCGCATTGATTTGCAGCTAAATCATGTGTTTCGCATGGATTGAAAGCTAACTCGTTTGTTTCTGCAGCATTTGAAGCTATATCACTTATATCGCAACTATCTGATGTTAAATCATTTGTTTCGCATGGATTTGAAGCTAAACCTTCTACATCGCAATGATTTGCAACTAAATAATGTGTTTCGCATGGATTTGAAGCTAGCTCGTTTGTTCCATCTGCATTTGAAGCTATATCACTTATATCCCAAGTGTTTGAAGCTAAATAATTTGTTTCGCATGGATTTGAAGCTAAAGCTTCTACATCGAATTGAGTTGAAGCTAAATCATGTGTTTCGCGTGGATTTGAAGCTAAACCTTCTACATCGCATTGATTTGAAGCTAAATCATGTGTTTCGCTTGGATTTGAAGCAATCTCGTTTGTTTCGTCTGTATTTGAAGCTATATCACTTATATCGCAACTATCTGATGTTAAATCATTTGTTTCGCATAGATTTGAAGCTAATCCTTCTACTTTGAATTGATTTGAAACTAAATCATGTGCTTCGCATGAATTGAAGAAACTCGTTTGTTTCATCTGCATTTGAAGCTATATCTCTTATATCGCAAGTATCTGAAGCTATATCATTTGTGTGGCATGGATTTGAAGCTAAACCTTCTATATCGCATTGATTTGAAGCTAAATCATGTGTTACGCGTGGATTTGAAGCTAAACCTTCTACATCGCATTGATTTGAAGCTATGTCATGTGTTTCGCTTGGATTTGAAACTATCTCGTTTGATTCGTCTGCATTTGAAGCTATATCACTTATATCGCAACTATCTGATGTTAAATCATTTCTTTCGCATGGATTTGAAGCTAAACCTTCTACATCGCAATGATTTGCACCTAAATAATGTGTTTAGCATGGATTTGAAGCTAACTAGTTTGTTCCATCTGCATTTGAAGCTATATCACTTATATCCCAAGTGTTTGAAGCTAAATCATTTGTTTCGCATGGATTTGAAGCTAATCCTTCTACTTCGAATTGATCTGAAGCTTAATCACATGTTTTGTATGGATTTGAAGCTAACTCGTTTGTTTACCCTGCATTTGAAGCTATATCACTTATATCGCATGTATCTGGTGCTAAATCATTTGTATCGCATAGATTCGAAGCTAATCCTTCTACTTCGAATTGATTTGAAGCTAAATCATGTGCTTCGCATGGATTTGAAGCTAACTCGTTTGTTCCGTTGCATTTGAAGCTATATCTCTTATATCGCAAGTATCTGAAGCTAAATCATTTGTATCGCATGGATTTGAAGCTAATCCTTCTACTTAGGATTGATTTGAAGCTAAATCATGTGTTTGCCTTGGATATGAAGCTAACTCGTTTGTTTCGACTGAATTTGAAGCTATATCTCTTATATCGCAAGTATCTGAAGCTAAATCATTTGTGTCGCAAGGATTTGAAGCTAAACCTTCTACATAGCATTGATTTGAAGCTAAATCATGTGTTTCGCATGGATTTGAAACCAACTCGTTTGTTTCCCCTGCATTTGAAGCTGTATCACTTATATCGCAAGATTCTGAAGCTAAATCATTTGTGTCTCATAGTTTTGAAGCTAAACCCTCTACATAGCATTGATTTGAAGCTTAATCTTGTGTTTTTGCGTGGATTTGAAGCTAACTCGTATGTTTCTCCTGCATTTGAAGCTATATCATTTAGATCGCATGTATCTGATGCTAAATCATTTGTTTCGCATGGATTTGAAGCTAATCCTTCTACTTCGAATTGACTTGAAGCTCATTCATTTGCTTCGCATGGATCTGAAGCTAAACCTTCTACATAGCAATCATTTGAAGCATAATCATGTGTTTTGCATGGATTTGAAGCTAACTCGTTTGTTTCTCCTGCATTCGAAGCTATATTAATTATATCGCACGTATCTGATGTTAAATCATTTGTTTCGCATGGATTTGAAGCTAAACCTTCTACATCGCATTGATTTGTAGCTAAATCATGTGTTTCTCATGGATATAAAGCTAACTCGTTTGTTTCGTCTGCATTTGAGGCTATATCACTTATATCCCAAGTGTTTGAAGCTAAATCATTTGTTTCGCATGGGTTTGAAGCTAAATCATGTGTTATGCTTGGATTTGAAGATAACTCATTTGTTTCCCCTGCATTTGAATCTATATCACTTATATCGCAAGTATCTAATGCTAAATCATTTGTTTCGCATGTATTTCAAGCTAAACTTTCTACTTCGTATTGATTTGTAGCTAAATCATGTGTTTCGCATCGATTTGAATCTAACTCGTTTGTTTCGTCTGCATTTGAAGCTATATCACTTATATCGCAAGAGTCTTTAAGCTAATTCATGTGTTTCGCGTGGATTTGAAGCTAAACCTTCTACATCGCATTAATTTGAAGCTAAATCATGTGTTTCGCTTGGATTTGAAACTATCTCGTTTTTTTCGTCTGCATTTGAAGCTATATCACTAATATCGCAACTATCTGATGTTAAATCATTTGTTTAGCATGGATTTGAAGCTGAATCTTCTACATCGCAATGATTTGCAGCTAAATAATGTGTTTCGCATGGATTTGAATCTAACTCGTTTTTTAGACTGCATTTGTAGCTATATCACTTATATCGCAAGAATCTGAAGCTAAATCATTTGTTTCGCATGGATGTGAAGCTAAACCTTCTACATCGCATTGATTTAAAGCTGAATCATGTGTTTCGCTTGGATATGAAGCTAACTCGTTTGTTTCGTCTGCATTTGAAGCTATATCTCTTATATCGCAAGTATCTGAAGCTATATCATTTGTGTCGCATGGATTTGAAGCTAAACCTTCCACATCGCATTGATTTGAAGCTAAATCATGTGTTTCGCTTGGATATGAAGTTAACTCGTTTGTTTTGTCTGCATTTGAAGCTATATCTCTTATATCGCAAGTACCTGAAGCTAAATCATTTGTGTCGCATGGATTTGAAGCTAAACGTTCTATATCGCATTAATATGAAGCATAATCATCTGTTTTGCATGGATTTGAAGCTAACTCGTTTGTTTCTGCAGCATTTGAAGCTATATCACTTATATCGCAACTATCTGATGTTAAATCACTTGTTTCGCATGGATTTGAAGCTAAACCTTCTACATCGCAATGATTTGCAACTAAATAATGTGTTTCGCATGGATTTGTAAATAACTCGTTTGTTCCATCTGCATTTGAAGCTATATCACTTATATCCCAAGTGTTTGAAGCTAAATAATTTGTTTCGCATGGATTTGAAGCTAAACCTTCTACATCGCATTGCTTTAAAACGAAATCATGTGTTTCGCTTGGATATGAAGCTAACTCGATTGTTTCGTCTGCATTTGAAGCTATATCACTTATATCGCAAGTATCTGAAGCTAAATCATTAGTTTCGCATGGATTTGAAGCTAAACCTTCTACATCGCATTGATTTAAAACTAAATCATGTGTTATGCTTGGATTTGAAGATAACTCATTTGTTTCCCCTGCATTTGAATCTATATCACTTATATCGCAAGTATCTAATGCTAAATCATTTGTTTCGCATGTATTTCAAGCTAAACTTTCTACTTCGTATTGATTTGTAGCTAAATCATGTGTTTCGCATCGATTTGAATCTAACTCGTTTGTTTCGTCTGCATTTGAAGCTATATCACTTATATCGCAAGAGTCTTTAAGCTAATTCATGTGTTTCGCGTGGATTTGAAGCTAAACCTTCTACATCGCATTAATTTGAAGCTAAATCATGTGTTTCGCTTGGATTTGAAACTATCTCGTTTGTTTCGTCTGCATTTGAAGCTATATCACTAATATCGCAACTATCTGATGTTTAATCATTTGTTTAGCATGGATTTGAAGCTGAATCTTCTACATCGCAATGATTTGCAGCTAAATAATGTGTTTCGCATGGATTTGAATCTAACTCGTTTTTTAGACTGCATTTGTAGCTATATCACTTATATCGCAAGAATCTGAAGCTAAATCATTTGTTTCGCATGGATGTGAAGCTAAACCTTCTACATCGCATTGATTTAAAGCTGAATCATGTGTTTCGCTTGGATATGAAGCTAACTCGTTTGTTTCGTCTGCATTTGAAGCTATATCTCTTATATCGCAAGTATCTGAAGCTATATCATTTGTGTCGCATGGATTTGAAGCTAAACCTTCCACATCGCATTGATTTGAAGCTAAATCATGTGTTTCGCTTGGATATGAAGTTAACTCGTTTGTTTCGTCTGCATTTGAAGCTATATCTCTTATATCGCAAGTATCTGAATCTAAATCATTTGTGTCGCATGGATTTTAAGCTAAACGTTCTATATCGCATTAAGATGAAGCATAATCATCTCTTTTGCATGGATTTGAAGCTAACTCGTTTGTTTCTGCAGCATTTGAAGCTATATCACTTATATCGCAACTATCTGATTTTAAATCATTTGTTTCGCATGGATTTGAAGCTAAACCTTCTACATCGCAATGATTTGCAACTAAATAATGTGTTTCGCATGGACTTGAAGCTAACTCGTTTGTTTCGTCTGCATTTGAAGCTATATCACTTATATCGCAACTACCTGATGTTGAATCATGTGTTTCGCATGGATTTTAAGCTAAACGTTCTATATCGCATTAATATGAAGCATAATCATCTGTTTCGCATGGATTTGAAGCTAACTCGTTTGTTCCATCTGCATTTGAAGCTATATCACTTATAACCCAAATGTTTGAAACTAAATAATTTGTTTCGCACGGATTTGAAGCTAAACGTTCTATATCGCATTAATATGAAGCATAATCATCTGTTTTGCATGGATTTTAAGCTAACTCGTTTGTTTCTGCAGCATTTGAAGCTATATCACTTATATCGCAACTATCTGATGTTAAATCATTTGTTTCGCATGGATTTGAAGCTAAACCTTCTACATCGCAATGATTTGCAACTAAATAATGTGTTTCGCATGGATTTGAAGCTAACTCGTTTGTTCCATCTGCATTTGAAGCTATATCACTTATAACCCAAATGTTTGAAACTAAATAATTTGTTTCGCACGGATTTGAAGCTAAACCTTCTACATCGCATTGATTTGAAGCATAATCATCTGTTTTGCATGGATTTGAAGCTAACTCGTTTGTTTCTGCAGCATTTGAAGCTATATCACTTATATCGCAACAATCTGATGTTAAATCATTTGTTTCGCATGGATTTGAAGCTAAACCTTCTACATCGCAATGATTTGCAACTAAATAATGTGTTTCGCATGGATTTGAAGCTAACTCGTTTGTTCCATCTGCATTTGAAGCTATATCACTTATATCCCAATTGTTTGAAGCTAAATAATTTGTTTCGCTTGGATTTGAAGCTAATCCTTCTACTTCGAATTGATTTGAAGCTAAATCATGTGTTTCGCATGGATATGAAGCTAACTCGTTTGTTTCGTCTGCATTTGAAGCTATATCTCTTATATCGCAAGTATCTGAAGCTATATCATTTGTGTAGCATGGATTTGAAGCTAAACCATCCACATCGCATTGATTTGAAGCTAAATCATGTGTTTCGCTTGGATATGAAGTTAACTCGTTTGTTTCGTCTGCATTTGAAGCTATATCTCTTATATCGCAAGTATCTGAATCTAAATCATTTGTGTCGCATGGATTTTAAGCTAAACGTTCTATATCGCATTAATATGAAGCATAATCATCTGTTTTGCATGGATTTGAAGCTAACTCGTTTGTTCCATCTGCATTTGAAGCTATATCACTTATAACCCAAATGTTTGAAACTAAATAATTTGTTTCGCACGGATTTGAAGCTAAACGTTCTATATCGCATTAATATGAAGCATAATCATCTGTTTTGCATGGATTTAAAGCTAACTCGTTTGTTTCTGCAGCATTTGAAGCTATATCACTTATATCGCAACTATCTGATGTTAAATCATTTGTTTCGCATGGATTTGAAGCTAAACCTTCTACATCGCAATGATTTGCAACTAAATAATGTGTTTCGCATGGATTTGAAGCTAACTCGTTTGTTCCATCTGCATTTGAAGCTATATCACTTATATCCCAATTGTTTGAAGCTAAATAATTTGTTTCGCATGGATTTGAAACTAAACCTTCTACATCGCATTGATTTGAAGCTATATCATGTGTTTCGCTTGGATTTGAAACTATCTCGTTTGATTCGTCTGCATTTGATGCTATATCATTTATATCGCAACTATCTGATGTTAAATCATTTGGTTCGCATGGATTTGAATATAAACCTTCTACATCGCAATGATTTGCAACTAAATAATGTGTTTCGCATGGATTTGAAGCTAACTCGTTTGTTTCGTCTGCATTTGAAGCTATATCACTTATATCGCAACTACCTGATGTTGAATCATGTGTTTCGCATGGATTTTAAGCTAAACGTTCTATATCGCATTAATATGAAGCATAATCATCTGTTTTGCATGGATTTGAAGCTAACTCGTTTGTTTCTGCAGCATTTGAAGCTATATCACTTATATCGCAACTATCTGATGTTAAATCATTTGTTTCGCATGGATTTGAAGCTAAACCTTCTACATCGCAATGATTTGCAACTAAATAATGTGTTTCGCATGGACTTGAAGCTAACTCGTTTGTTTCGTCTGCATTTGAAGCTATATCACTTATATCGCAACTACCTGATGTTGAATCATGTGTTTCGCATGGATTTTAAGCTAAACGTTCTATATCGCATTAATATGAAGCATAATCATCTGTTTCGCATGGATTTGAAGCTAACTCGTTTGTTCCATCTGCATTTGAAGCTATATCACTTATAACCCAAATGTTTGAAACTAAATAATTTGTTTCGCACGGATTTGAAGCTAAACGTTCTATATCGCATTAATATGAAGCATAATCATCTGTTTTGCATGGATTTGAAGCTAACTCGTTTGTTTCTGCAGCATTTGAAGCTATATCACTTATATCGCAACTATCTGATGTTAAATCATTTGTTTCGCATGGATTTGAAGCTAAACCTTCTACATCGCATTGATTTGAAGCTATATCATGTGTTTCGCTTGGATTTGAAACTATCTTGTTTGATTCGTCTGCATTTGATGCTATATCATTTATATCGCAACTATCTGATGTTAAATCATTTGGTTCGCATGGATTTGAATATAAACCTTCTACATCGCATTGATTTGAAAGTTAATCACGTGTTTTGTATTGATTTGAAGCTAACTCGTTTGTTTCCCCTGCATTTGTAGCTAATTCACTTATATCGCAACTATCTGGTGTTAAATCATTTGTTTCGCATAGATTTGAAGCTAATCCTTCTACTTCGAATTGATTTGAAGCTAAATCATGTGCTTCGCATGGATTTGAAGCTAACTTGTTTGTTTCGTCTGCATTTGAAGCTATATCACTTATATCGCAACTACCTGATGTTGAATCATGTGTTTCGCATGGATTTTAAGCTAAACGTTCTATATCGCATTAATATGAAGCATAATCATCTGTTTCGCATGGATTTGAAGCTAACTCGTTTGTTCCATCTGCATTTGAAGCTATATCACTTATAACCCAAATGTTTGAAACTAAATAATTTGTTTCGCACGGATTTGAAGCTAAACGTTCTATATCGCATTAATATGAAGCATAATCATCTGTTTTGCATGGATTTGAAGCTAACTCGTTTGTTTCTGCAGCATTTGAAGCTATATCACTTATATCGCAACTATCTGATGTTAAATCATTTGTTTCGCATGGATTTGAAGCTAAACCTTCTACATCGCATTGATTTGAAGCTATATCATGTGTTTCGCTTGGATTTGAAACTATCTTGTTTGATTCGTCTGCATTTGATGCTATATCATTTATATCGCAACTATCTGATGTTAAATCATTTGGTTCGCATGGATTTGAATATAAACCTTCTACATCGCATTGATTTGAAAGTTAATCACGTGTTTTGTATTGATTTGAAGCTAACTCGTTTGTTTCCCCTGCATTTGTAGCTAATTCACTTATATCGCAACTATCTGGTGTTAAATCATTTGTTTCGCATAGATTTGAAGCTAATCCTTCTACTTCGAATTGATTTGAAGCTAAATCATGTGCTTCGCATGGATTTGAAGCTAACTTGTTTGTTTCGTCTGCATTTGAAGCTATATCACTTATATCGCAACTACCTGATGTTGAATCATGTGTTTCGCATGGATTTTAAGCTAAACGTTCTATATCGCATTAATATGAAGCATAATCATCTGTTTCGCATGGATTTGAAGCTAACTCGTTTGTTCCATCTGCATTTGAAGCTATATCACTTATAACCCAAATGTTTGAAACTAAATAATTTGTTTCGCACGGATTTGAAGCTAAACGTTCTATATCGCATTAATATGAAGCATAATCATCTGTTTTGCATGGATTTGAAGCTAACTCGTTTGTTTCTGCAGCATTTGAAGCTATATCACTTATATCGCAACTATCTGATGTTAAATCATTTGTTTCGCATGGATTTGAAGCTAAACCTTCTACATCGCATTGATTTGAAGCTATATCATGTGTTTCGCTTGGATTTGAAACTATCTTGTTTGATTCGTCTGCATTTGATGCTATATCATTTATATCGCAACTATCTGATGTTAAATCATTTGGTTCGCATGGATTTGAATATAAACCTTCTACATCGCATTGATTTGAAAGTTAATCACGTGTTTTGTATTGATTTGAAGCTAACTCGTTTGTTTCCCCTGCATTTGTAGCTAATTCACTTATATCGCAACTATCTGGTGTTAAATCATTTGTTTCGCATAGATTTGAAGCTAATCCTTCTACTTCGAATTGATTTGAAGCTAAATCATGTGCTTCGCATGGATTTGAAGCTAACTTGTTTGTTCCGTCTGCATTTGAAGCTATAGCTCTCATATCGCAAGTGTCTGAAGCTATATCATTTGTGTCGCATGGATTTGAAGCTAAACCTTCTATATCGCATTGATATGAAGCTAAATCAAGTGTTTCGCGTGGATTTGAAGCTAAACCGTCTACATCGCATTGATTTGAAGCTAAACCTTCTACATCGCATTGATTTGAAGCTAAATCATGTGTTTCGCGTGGATTTGAAGCTAAACCTTCTACATCGCATTGATTTGAGGCTAAGTCATGTGTTTCGTTTGGATTTAAAACCATCTCGTTTGATTCGTCTGCATTTGAAGCTATATCACTTATATCGCAACTATCTGATGTTAAATCATTTGTTTCGCATGGATTTGAAGCTAAATCTTCTACATCGCATTGATTTGCAGCTAAATCATGTGTTTCGCATGGATTTGAAGCTAACTCGTTTGTTTCGTCTGCATTTGAAACTATATCACTTATATCGCAACTACCTGATGTTGAATCATGTGTTTCGCACGGATTTGAAGCTAAACGTTCTATATCGCATTAATATGAAGCATAATCATCTGTTTTGCATGGATTTGAAGCTAACTCGTTTGTTTCTGCAGCATTTGAAGCTATATCACTTATATCGCAACTATCTGATGTTAAATCATTTGTTTCGCATGGATTTGAAGCTAAACCTTCTACATCGCAATGATTTGCAACTAAATGATGTGTTTCGCATGGATTTGAAGCTAACTCGTTTGTTCCATCTGCATTTGAAGCTATATCACTTATAACCCAAATGTTTGAAACTAAATAATTTGTTTCGCATGGATTTGAAGCTAAACCTTCTACATCGCATTGATTTGTAGCTAAATCATGTGTTTCTCATGGATTTAAAGCTAACTCGTTTGTTTCGTCTGCATTTCAGGCTATATCACTTATATCCCAAGTGTTTGAAGCTAAATCATTTGTTTCGCATGGGTTTGAAGCTAAATCATGTGTTATGCTTGGATTTGAAGATAACTCATTTGTTTCCCCTGCATTTGAATCTATATCACTTATATCGCAAGTATCTAATGCTAAATCATTTGTTTCGCATGTATTTCAAGCTATACTTTCTACTTCGTATTGATTTGTAGCTAAATCATGTGTTTCGCATGGATTTGAATCTAACTCGTTTGTTACGTCTGCATTTGAAGCTATATCACTTATATCGCAAGAGTCTGAAGTTAAATCATTTGTTTCGCATGGATGTGAAGCTAAACCTTCTACATGGCATTGATTTAAAGCTAAATCATGTGTTTCGCTTGGATATGAAGCAAACTCGTTTGTTCCGTCTGGATTTGAAGCTATATCTCTTATATCGCAAGTATCTGAAGCTAAAACATTTGTGTCGCAAGGATTTGAAGATAAACCTTTTACATAGCATTGATTTGAAGCTAAATCATGTGTTTCGCATGGGTTTGAAGCTAACTCGTTTGTTTCCCCTGCATCTGAAGCTGTATCACTTATATCGCAACTATCTGATGTTAAATCATTTGTTTCGCATGGATTTGAAGCTAAACCTTCTACATCGCAATGATTTGCAACTAAATAATGTGTTTCGCATGGATTTGTAGATAACTCGTTTGTTCCATCTGCATTTGAAGCTATATCACTTATATCCCAAGTGTCTGAAGCTAAATAATTTGTTTCGCATGGATTTGAAGCTACCTCGATTGTTTCCCCTGCATTTGAAGATAAACCATTTGCTATATCATTTGTGTCGCATGGATTTGAAGCTAAACCTTCTATATCCCATTGATTTGAAGCTAAATCATGTGTTTCGCTTGGATTTGAAACTATCTCGTTTGTTTCGTCTGCATTTGAAGCTATATCACTAATATCGCCACTATCTGATGTTAAATCATTTGTTTAGCATGGATTTGAAGCTGAATCTTCTACATCGCAATGATTTGCAGCTAAATCATGTGTTTCGCATGGATTTGAATCTAACTCGTTTTTTTAGTCTGCATTTGAAGCTATATCACTTATATCGCAAGAATCTGAAGCTAAATCATTTGTTTCGCGTGGATGTGAAGCTAAACCTTCTACATCGCATTGATTTAAAGCTGAATCATGTGTTTCGCTTGGATATGAAGCTAACTCGTTTGTTTCGTCTGAATTTGAAGCTATATCTCTTATATCGCAAGTATCTGAAGCTATATCATTTGTGACGCATGGATTTGATGCTAAACCTTCTATATCGCATTAATTTGAAGCATAATCATTTGTTTCGCATGGATTTGAAACTAAACCTTCTACATCGCATTGATTTGAAGCTATATCATGTGTTTCGCTTGGATTTGAAACTATCTTGTTTGATTCGTCTGCATTTGATGCTATATCATTTATATCGCAACTATCTGATGTTAAATCATTTGGTTCGCATGGATTTGAATATAAACCTTCTACATCGCATTGATTTGAAAGTTAATCACGTGTTTTGTATTGATTTGAAGCTAACTCGTTTGTTTCCCCTGCATTTGTAGCTAATTCACTTATATCGCAACTATCTGATGTTAAATCATTTGTTTCGCATAGATTTGAAGCTAATCCTTCTACTTCGAATTGATTTGAAGCTAAATCATGTGCTTCGCATGGATTTGAAGCTAACTTGTTTGTTCCGTCTGCATTTGAAGCTATATCAATTTTATCGCAAGTATCTGAAGCTAAATCACTTGTGTCGCAAGGATTTGAAGATAAACCTTTTACATAGCATTGATTTGAAGCTAGATCATGTGTTTCGCATGGATTTGAAGCTAACTCGTTTGTTTCCCCTGCATTTGAAGCTGTATCACTTATATCGCAAGTATCTGAAGCTAAATCATTTGTGTCTCATGGATTTGAAGCTAAACCTTCTACATCGCAATGATTTGAAGATAAAACATGTGATTCGCTTGGATTTGGATCTATCTCGATTATTTCGTCTGCATTTGATGCTATATCTCTTATATCGCAAGTATCTGAAGCTTTATCATTTGTGTCGCATGGATTCGAAGCTAATCCCTCTATATCGCATTGATTTGAAGCTAATCATGTGTTTCGCTTGGATTTGATGCTATCTCTTTTGTTTCGTCTGCATTTGAAGCTATATCACTTATATCGCATGTATCTGATGCTGAATCATTTGTATCGCATGGATTTGAAGCTAATCCTTCTACTTCGAATTGATTTGAAGCTATATCATGTGTTTCGCTTGGATTTGAAACTATCTTGTTTGATTCGTCTGCATTTGATGCTATATCATTTATATCGCAACTATCTGATGTTAAATCATTTGGTTCGCATGGATTTGAATATAAACCTTCTACATCGCATTGATTTGAAAGTTAATCACGTGTTTTGTATTGATTTGAAGCTAACTCGTTTGTTTCCCCTGCATTTGTAGCTAATTCACTTATATCGCAACTATCTGGTGTTAAATCATTTGTTTCGCATAGATTTGAAGCTAATCCTTCTACTTCGAATTGATTTGAAGCTAAATCATGTGCTTCGCATGGATTTGAAGCTAACTTGTTTGTTTCGTCTGCATTTGAAGCTATATCACTTATATCGCAACTACCTGATGTTGAATCATGTGTTTCGCATGGATTTTAAGCTAAACGTTCTATATCGCATTAATATGAAGCATAATCATCTGTTTCGCATGGATTTGAAGCTAACTCGTTTGTTCCATCTGCATTTGAAGCTATATCACTTATAACCCAAATGTTTGAAACTAAATAATTTGTTTCGCACGGATTTGAAGCTAAACGTTCTATATCGCATTAATATGAAGCATAATCATCTGTTTTGCATGGATTTGAAGCTAACTCGTTTGTTTCTGCAGCATTTGAAGCTATATCACTTATATCGCAACTATCTGATGTTAAATCATTTGTTTCGCATGGATTTGAAGCTAAACCTTCTACATCGCATTGATTTGAAGCTATATCATGTGTTTCGCTTGGATTTGAAACTATCTTGTTTGATTCGTCTGCATTTGATGCTATATCATTTATATCGCAACTATCTGATGTTAAATCATTTGGTTCGCATGGATTTGAATATAAACCTTCTACATCGCATTGATTTGAAAGTTAATCACGTGTTTTGTATTGATTTGAAGCTAACTCGTTTGTTTCCCCTGCATTTGTAGCTAATTCACTTATATCGCAACTATCTGGTGTTAAATCATTTGTTTCGCATAGATTTGAAGCTAATCCTTCTACTTCGAATTGATTTGAAGCTAAATCATGTGCTTCGCATGGATTTGAAGCTAACTTGTTTGTTCCGTCTGCATTTGAAGCTATAGCTCTCATATCGCAAGTGTCTGAAGCTATATCATTTGTGTCGCATGGATTTCAAGCTAAACCTTCTATATCGCATTGATATGAAGCTAAATCAAGTGTTTCGCGTGGATTTGAAGCTAAACCGTCTACATCGCATTGATTTGAAGCTAAACCTTCTACATCGCATTGATTTGAAGCTAAATCATGTGTTTCGCGTGGATTTGAAGCTAAACCTTCTACATCGCATTGATTTGAGGCTAAGTCATGTGTTTCGTTTGGATTTAAAACCATCTCGTTTGATTCGTCTGCATTTGAAGCTATATCACTTATATCGCAACTATCTGATGTTAAATCATTTGTTTCGCATGGATTTGAAGCTAAATCTTCTACATCGCATTGATTTGCAGCTAAATCATGTGTTTCGCATGGATTTGAAGCTAACTCGTTTGTTTCGTCTGCATTTGAAACTATATCACTTATATCGCAACTACCTGATGTTGAATCATGTGTTTCGCACGGATTTGAAGCTAAACGTTCTATATCGCATTAATATGAAGCATAATCATCTGTTTTGCATGGATTTGAAGCTAACTCGTTTGTTTCTGCAGCATTTGAAGCTATATCACTTATATCGCAACTATCTGATGTTAAATCATTTGTTTCGCATGGATTTGAAGCTAAACCTTCTACATCGCAATGATTTGCAACTAAATGATGTGTTTCGCATGGATTTGAAGCTAACTCGTTTGTTCCATCTGCATTTGAAGCTATATCACTTATAACCCAAATGTTTGAAACTAAATAATTTGTTTCGCATGGATTTGAAGCTAAACCTTCTACATCGCATTGATTTGTAGCTAAATCATGTGTTTCTCATGGATTTAAAGCTAACTCGTTTGTTTCGTCTGCATTTCAGGCTATATCACTTATATCCCAAGTGTTTGAAGCTAAATCATTTGTTTCGCATGGGTTTGAAGCTAAATCATGTGTTATGCTTGGATTTGAAGATAACTCATTTGTTTCCCCTGCATTTGAATCTATATCACTTATATCGCAAGTATCTAATGCTAAATCATTTGTTTCGCATGTATTTCAAGCTATACTTTCTACTTCGTATTGATTTGTAGCTAAATCATGTGTTTCGCATGGATTTGAATCTAACTCGTTTGTTACGTCTGCATTTGAAGCTATATCACTTATATCGCAAGAGTCTGAAGTTAAATCATTTGTTTCGCATGGATGTGAAGCTAAACCTTCTACATGGCATTGATTTAAAGCTAAATCATGTGTTTCGCTTGGATATGAAGCAAACTCGTTTGTTCCGTCTGGATTTGAAGCTATATCTCTTATATCGCAAGTATCTGAAGCTAAAACATTTGTGTCGCAAGGATTTGAAGATAAACCTTTTACATAGCATTGATTTGAAGCTAAATCATGTGTTTCGCATGGGTTTGAAGCTAACTCGTTTGTTTCCCCTGCATCTGAAGCTGTATCACTTATATCGCAACTATCTGATGTTAAATCATTTGTTTCGCATGGATTTGAAGCTAAACCTTCTACATCGCAATGATTTGCAACTAAATAATGTGTTTCGCATGGATTTGTAGATAACTCGTTTGTTCCATCTGCATTTGAAGCTATATCACTTATATCCCAAGTGTCTGAAGCTAAATAATTTGTTTCGCATGGATTTGAAGCTACCTCGTTTGTTTCCCCTGCATTTGAAGATAAACCATTTGCTATATCATTTGTGTCGCATGGATTTGAAGCTAAACCTTCTATATCCCATTGATTTGAAGCTAAATCATGTGTTTCGCTTGGATTTGAAACTATCTCGTTTGTTTCGTCTGCATTTGAAGCTATATCACTAATATCGCCACTATCTGATGTTAAATCATTTGTTTAGCATGGATTTGAAGCTGAATCTTCTACATCGCAATGATTTGCAGCTAAATCATGTGTTTCGCATGGATTTGAATCTAACTCGTTTTTTTAGTCTGCATTTGAAGCTATATCACTTATATCGCAAGAATCTGAAGCTAAATCATTTGTTTCGCGTGGATGTGAAGCTAAACCTTCTACATCGCATTGATTTAAAGCTGAATCATGTGTTTCGCTTGGATATGAAGCTAACTCGTTTGTTTCGTCTGAATTTGAAGCTATATCTCTTATATCGCAAGTATCTGAAGCTATATCATTTGTGACGCATGGATTTGATGCTAAACCTTCTATATCGCATTAATTTGAAGCATAATCATTTGTTTCGCATGGATTTGAAACTAAACCTTCTACATCGCATTGATTTGAAGCTATATCATGTGTTTCGCTTGGATTTGAAACTATCTTGTTTGATTCGTCTGCATTTGATGCTATATCATTTATATCGCAACTATCTGATGTTAAATCATTTGGTTCGCATGGATTTGAATATAAACCTTCTACATCGCATTGATTTGAAAGTTAATCACGTGTTTTGTATTGATTTGAAGCTAACTCGTTTGTTTCCCCTGCATTTGTAGCTAATTCACTTATATCGCAACTATCTGATGTTAAATCATTTGTTTCGCATAGATTTGAAGCTAATCCTTCTACTTCGAATTGATTTGAAGCTAAATCATGTGCTTCGCATGGATTTGAAGCTAACTTGTTTGTTCCGTCTGCATTTGAAGCTATATCAATTTTATCGCAAGTATCTGAAGCTAAATCACTTGTGTCGCAAGGATTTGAAGATAAACCTTTTACATAGCATTGATTTGAAGCTAGATCATGTGTTTCGCATGGATTTGAAGCTAACTCGTTTGTTTCCCCTGCATTTGAAGCTGTATCACTTATATCGCAAGTATCTGAAGCTAAATCATTTGTGTCTCATGGATTTGAAGCTAAACCTTCTACATCGCAATGATTTGAAGATAAAACATGTGATTCGCTTGGATTTGGATCTATCTCGATTATTTCGTCTGCATTTGATGCTATATCTCTTATATCGCAAGTATCTGAAGCTTTATCATTTGTGTCGCATGGATTCGAAGCTAATCCCTCTATATCGCATTGATTTGAAGCTAATCATGTGTTTCGCTTGGATTTGATGCTATCTCTTTTGTTTCGTCTGCATTTGAAGCTATATCACTTATATCGCATGTATCTGATGCTGAATCATTTGTATCGCATGGATTTGAAGCTAATCCTTCTACTTCGAATTGATTTGAAGCTAAATCATGTGTTTCGCATGGATATGAAGCTAACTCGTTTGTTTCGTCTGCATTTGAAGCTATATCTCTTATATCGCAAGTATCTGAAGCTATATCATTTGTGTAGCATGGATTTGAAGCTAAACGTTCCACATCGCATTGATTTGAAGCTAAATCATGTGTTTCGCTTGGATATGAAGTTAACTCGTTTGTTTCGTCTGCATTTGAAGCTATATCTCTTATATCGCAAGTATCTGAATCTAAATCATTTGTGTCGCATGGATTTTAAGCTAAACGTTCTATATCGCATTAATATGAAGCATAATCATCTGTTTTGCATGGATTTGAAGCTAACTCGTTTGTTCCATCTGCATTTGAAGCTATATCACTTATAACCCAAATGTTTGAAACTAAATAATTTGTTTCGCACGGATTTGAAGCTAAACGTTCTATATCGCATTAATATGAAGCATAATCATCTGTTTTGCATGGATTTAAAGCTAACTCGTTTGTTTCTGCAGCATTTGAAGCTATATCACTTATATCGCAACTATCTGATGTTAAATCATTTGTTTCGCATGGATTTGAAGCTAAACCTTCTACATCGCAATGATTTGCAACTAAATAATGTTTTTCGCATGGATTTGAAGCTAACTCGTTTGTTCCATCTGCATTTGAAGCTATATCACTTATATCCCAATTGTTTGAAGCTAAATAATTTGTTTCGCATGGATTTGAAACTAAACCTTCTACATCGCATTGATTTGAAGCTATATCATGTGTTTCGCTTGGATTTGAAGCTATCTCGTTTGATTCGTCTGCATTTGATGCTATATCATTTATATCGCAACTATCTGATGTTAAATCATTTGGTTCGCATGGATTTGAATATAAACCTTCTACATCGCAATGATTTGCAACTAAATAATGTGTTTCGCATGGATTTGAAGCTAACTCGTTTGTTTCGTCTGCATTTGAAGCTATATCACTTATATCGCAACTACCTGATGTTGAATCATGTGTTTCGCATGGATTTTAAGCTAAACGTTCTATATCGCATTAATATGAAGCATAATCATCTCTTTTGCATGGATTTGAAGCTAACTCGTTTGTTTCTGCAGCATTTGAAGCTATATCACTTATATCGCAACTATCTGATTTTAAATCATTTGTTTCGCATGGATTTGAAGCTAAACCTTCTACATCGCAATGATTTGCAACTAAATAATGGGTTTCGCATGGACTTGAAGCTAACTCGTTTGTTTCGTCTGCATTTGAAGCTATATCACTTATATCGCAACTACCTGATGTTGAATCATGTGTTTCGCATGGATTTTAAGCTAAACGTTCTATATCGCATTAATATGAAGCATAATCATCTGTTTCGCATGGATTTGAAGCTAACTCGTTTGTTCCATCTGCATTTGAAGCTATATCACTTATAACCCAAATGTTTGAAACTAAATAATTTGTTTCGCACGGATTTGAAGCTAAACGTTCTATATCGCATTAATATGAAGCATAATCATCTGTTTTGCATGGATTTTAAGCTAACTCGTTTGTTTCTGCAGCATTTGAAGCTATATCACTTATATCGCAACTATCTGATGTTAAATCATTTGTTTCGCATGGATTTGAAGCTAAACCTTCTACATCGCAATGATTTGCAACTAAATAATGTGTTTCGCATGGATTTGAAGCTAACTCGTTTGTTCCATCTGCATTTGAAGCTATATCACTTATAACCCAAATGTTTGAAACTAAATAATTTGTTTCGCACGGATTTGAAGCTAAACCTTCTACATCGCATTGATTTGAAGCATAATCATCTGTTTTGCATGGATTTGAAGCTAACTCGTTTGTTTCTGCAGCATTTGAAGCTATATCACTTATATCGCAACAATCTGATGTTAAATCATTTGTTTCGCATGGATTTGAAGCTAAACCTTCTACATCGCAATGATTTGCAACTAAATAATGTGTTTCGCATGGATTTGAAGCTAACTCGTTTGTTCCATCTGCATTTGAAGCTATATCACTTATATCCCAATTGTTTGAAGCTAAATAATTTGTTTCGCTTGGATTTGAAGCTAATCCTTCTACTTCGAATTGATTTGAAGCTAAATCATGTGTTTCGCATGGATATGAAGCTAACTCGTTTGTTTCGTCTGCATTTGAAGCTATATCTCTTATATCGCAAGTATCTGAAGCTATATCATTTGTGTAGCATGGATTTGAAGCTAAACCTTCCACATCGCATTGATTTGAAGCTAAATCATGTGTTTCGCTTGGATAGGAAGTTAACTCGTTTGTTTCGTCTGCATTTGAAGCTATATCTCTTATATCGCAAGTATCTGAATCTAAATCATTTGTGTCGCATGGATTTTAAGCTAAACGTTCTATATCGCATTAATATGAAGCATAATCATCTGTTTTGCATGGATTTGAAGCTAACTCGTTTGTTCCATCTGCATTTGAAGCTATATCACTTATAACCCAAATGTTTGAAACTAAATAATTTGTTTCGCACGGATTTGAAGCTAAACGTTCTATATCGCATTAATATGAAGCATAATCATCTGTTTTGCATGGATTTAAAGCTAACTCGTTTGTTTCTGCAGCATTTGAAGCTATATCACTTATATCGCAACTATCTGATGTTAAATCATTTGTTTCGCATGGATTTGAAGCTAAACCTTCTACATCGCAATGATTTGCAACTAAATAATGTGTTTCGCATGGACTTGAAGCTAACTCGTTTGTTTCGTCTGCATTTGAAGCTATATCACTTATATCGCAACTACCTGATGTTGAATCATGTGTTTCGCATGGATTTTAAGCTAAACGTTCTATATCGCATTAATATGAAGCATAATCATCTGTTTCGCATGGATTTGAAGCTAACTCGTTTGTTCCATCTGCATTTGAAGCTATATCGCTTATAACCCAAATGTTTGAAACTAAATAATTTGTTTCGCACGGATTTGAAGCTAAACGTTCTATATCGCATTAATATGAAGCATAATCATCTGTTTTGCATGGATTTGAAGCTAACTCGTTTGTTTCTGCAGCATTTGAAGCTATATCACTTATATCGCAACTATCTGATGTTAAATCATTTGTTTCGCATGGATTTGAAGCTAAACCTTCTACATCGCATTGATTTGAAGCTATATCATGTGTTTCGCTTGGATTTGAAACTATCTTGTTTGATTCGTCTGCATTTGATGCTATATCATTTATATCGCAACTATCTGATGTTAAATCATTTGGTTCGCATGGATTTGAATATAAACCTTCTACATCGCATTGATTTGAAAGTTAATCACGTGTTTTGTATTGATTTGAAGCTAACTCGTTTGTTTCCCCTGCATTTGTAGCTAATTCACTTATATCGCAACTATCTGGTGTTAAATCATTTGTTTCGCATAGATTTGAAGCTAATCCTTCTACTTCGAATTGATTTGAAGCTAAATCATGTGCTTCGCATGGATTTGAAGCTAACTTGTTTGTTCCGTCTGCATTTGAAGCTATAGCTCTCATATCGCAAGTATCTGAAGCTATATCATTTGTGTCGCATGGATTTGAAGCTAAACCTTCTAAATCGCATTGATATGAAGCTAAATCAAGTGTTTCGCGTGGATTTGAAGCTAAACCGTCTACATCGCATTGATTTGAAGCTAAACCTTCTACATCGCATTGATTTGAAGCTAAATCATGTGTTTCGCGTGGATTTGAAGCTAAACCTTCTACATCGCATTGATTTGAGGCTAAGTCATGTGTTTCGTTTGGATTTAAAACCATCTCGTTTGATTCGTCTGCATTTGAAGCTATATCACTTATATCGCAACTATCTGATGTTAAATCATTTGTTTCGCATGGATTTGAAGCTAAATCTTCTACATCGCATTGATTTGCAGCTAAATCATGTGTTTCGCATGGATTTGAAGCTAACTCGTTTGTTTCGTCTGCATTTGAAACTATATCACTTATATCGCAACTACCTGATGTTGAATCATGTGTTTCGCATGGATTTTAAGCTAAACGTTCTATATTGCATTAATATGAAGCATAATCATCTGTTTTGCATGGATTTGAAGCTAACTCGTTTGTTTCTGCAGCATTTGAAGCTATATCACTTATATCGCAACTATCTGATGTTAAATCATTTGTTTCGCATGGATTTGAAGCTAAACCTTCTACATCGCAATGATTTGCAACTAAATGATGTGTTTCGCATGGATTTGAAGCTAACTCGTTTGTTCCATCTGCATTTGAAGCTAAATCACTTATAACCCAAATGTTTGAAACTAAATAATTTGTTTCGCATGGATTTGAAGCTAAACCTTCTACATCGCATTGCTTTAAAACGAAATCATGTGTTTCGCTTGGATATGAAGCTAACTCGATTGTTTCGTCTTCATTTGAAGCTATATCACTTATATCGCAAGTATCTGAAGCTAAATCAATTGTTTCGCATGGATTTGAAGCTAAACCTTCTACATCGCATTGATTTAAAACTAAATCATGTGTTTCGCTCGGATATGAAGCTAACTCGTTTGTTCCGTCTGCATTTGAAGCTATATCTCTTATATCGCAAGTTTCTGAAGCTAAAACATTTGTGTCGCATGGATTTGATGCTCAACCTTTTATATCGCATTAATTTGAAGCATAATCATCTGTTTTGCATGGATCTGAAGCTAACTCGTTTGTTTCCCCTGCATTTGAAGCTATAGCACTTATATCGCAACTATCTGATGTTAAATCATTTGTATCGCATAGATTCGAAGCTAATCCTTCTACTACCGAATTGATTTGAAGCTAAATCATGTGCTTCGCATGGATTTGAAGCTAACTCGTTTGTTCCGTCTGCATTTGAATCTATATCTCTTATATCGCAAGTATCTGAAGCTAAATCATTTGTATCGCATGGATTTGAAGCTAATCCTTCTACTTCGAATTGATTTGCAGCTAAATCATGTGTTTGGCTTGGATATGAAGCTAACTTGTTTGTTTCGACTGAATTTGAAGCTATTTCTCTTATATCGCAAGTATCTGAAGCTAAATCATTTGTGTCTCATGGATTTGAAGCTAAAGCTTCTATATAGCATTGATTTGAAGATTAATCATGAGTTTTTGCATGGATTTGATGCTAACTCGTTTGTTCCTCCTGCATTTGAAGCTATATCTCTTAGATCGCATGTATCTATAGCTAAATCATTTGTTTCGCATTGATTTGAAGCTAAATCTTCTACATCGCATTGATCTGAATCTTAATCACGTGTTTTGTATGGATTTGAAGCTACCTCGTTTGTTTACCCTGCATTTGAAGCTATATCACTTATATCGCATGTATCTGATGCTAAATCATTTGTTTCGCATGGATTTGAAGCTAATCCTTCTACTTCGAATTGACTTGAAGCTCATTCATTTGCTTCGCATGGATCTGAAGCTAAACCTTCTACATAGCAATCATTTGAAGCATAATCATGTGTTTTGCATGGATTTGAAGCTAACTCGTTTGTTTCTCCTGCATTCGAAGCTATATTAATTATATCGCACGTATCTGATGTTAAATCATCTGTTTCGCATGGATTTGAAGCTAAACCTTCTACATCGCATTGATTTGTAGCTAAATCATGTGTTTCTCATGGATTTAAAGCTAACTCGTTTGTTTCGTCTGCATTTCAGGCTATATCACTTATATCCCAAGTGTTTGAAGCTAAATCATTTGTTTCGCATGGGTTTGAAGCTAAATCATGTGTTATGCTTGGATTTGAAGATAACTCATTTGTTTCCCCTGCATTTGAATCTATATCACTTATATCGCAAGTATCTAATGCTAAATCATTTGTTTCGCATGTATTTCAAGCTATACTTTCTACTTCGTATTGATTTGTAGCTAAATCATGTGTTTCGCATGGATTTGAATCTAACTCGTTTGTTACGTCTGCATTTGAAGCTATATCACTTATATCGCAAGAGTCTGAAGTTAAATCATTTGTTTCGCATGGATGTGAAGCTAAACCTTCTACATGGCATTGATTTAAAGCTAAATCATGTGTTTCGCTTGGATATGAAGCAAACTCGTTTGTTCCGTCTGGATTTGAAGCTATATCTCTTATATCGCAAGTATCTGAAGCTAAAACATTTGTGTCGCAAGGATTTGAAGATAAACCTTTTACATAGCATTGATTTGAAGCTAAATCATGTGTTTCGCATGGGTTTGAAGCTAACTCGTTTGTTTCCCCTGCATTTGAAGCTGTATCACTTATATCGCAACTATCTGATGTTAAATCATTTGTTTCGCATGGATTTGAAGCTAAACCTTCTACATCGCAATGATTTGCAACTAAATAATGTGTTTCGCATGGATTTGTAGATAACTCGTTTGTTCCATCTGCATTTGAAGCTATATCACTTATATCCCAAGTGTCTGAAGCTAAATAATTTGTTTCGCATGGATTTGAAGCTACCTCGTTTGTTTCCCCTGCATTTGAAGATAAACCATTTGCTATATCATTTGTGTCGCATGGATTTGAAGCTAAACCTTCTATATCCCATTGATTTGAAGCTAAATCATGTGTTTCGCTTGGATTTGAAACTATCTCGTTTGTTTCGTCTGCATTTGAAGCTATATCACTAATATCGCCACTATCTGATGTTAAATCATTTGTTTAGCATGGATTTGAAGCTGAATCTTCTACATCGCAATGATTTGCAGCTAAATCATGTGTTTCGCATGGATTTGAATCTAACTCGTTTTTTTAGTCTGCATTTGAAGCTATATCACTTATATCGCAAGAATCTGAAGCTAAATCATTTGTTTCGCGTGGATGTGAAGCTAAACCTTCTACATCGCATTGATTTAAAGCTGAATCATGTGTTTCGCTTGGATATGAAGCTAACTCGTTTGTTTCGTCTGAATTTGAAGCTATATCTCTTATATCGCAAGTATCTGAAGCTATATCATTTGTGACGCATGGATTTGATGCTAAACCTTCTATATCGCATTAATTTGAAGCATAATCATTTGTTTCGCATGGATTTGAAGCTAAACCTTTTACATCGCAATGATTTGCGACTAAATGATGTGTTTCGCATGGATTTGAAGCTAACTCGTTTGTTCCATCTGCATTTGAAGCTATATCACTTATAACCCAAATGTTTGAAACTAAATAATTTGTTTCGCATGGATTTGAAGCTAAACCTTCTACATCGCATTGCTTTAAAACGAAATCATGTGTTTCGCTTGGATATGAAGCTAACTCGATTGTTTCGTCTTCATTTGAAGCTATATCACTTATATCGCAAGTATCTGAAGCTAAATCAATTGTTTCGCATGGATTTGAAGCTAAACCTTCTACATCGCATTGATTTAAAACTAAATCATGTGTTTCGCACGGATATGAAGCTAACTCGTTTGTTCCGTCTGCATTTGAAGCTATATCTCTTATATCGCAAGTTTCTGAAGCTAAAACATTTGTGTCGCATGGATTTGATGCTCAACCTTTTATATCGCATTAATTTGAAGCATAATCATCTGTTTTGCATGGATCTGAAGCTAACTCGTTTGTTTCCCCTGCATTTGAAGCTATAGCACTTATATCGCAACTATCTGATGTTAAATCATTTGTATCGCATAGATTCCAAGCTAATCCTTCTACTTCGAATTGATTTGAAGCTAAATCATGTGCCTCGCATGGATTTGAAGCTAACTCGTTTGTTCCGTCTGCATTTGAATCTATATCTCTTATATCGCAAGTATCTGAAGCTAAATCATTTGTATCGCATGGATTTGAAGCTAATCCTTCTACTTCGAATTGATTTGCAGCTAAATCATGTGTTTGGCTTGGATATGAAGCTAACTTGTTTGTTTCGACTGAATTTGAAGCTATTTCTCTTATATCGCAAGTATCTGAAGCTAAATCCTTTGTGTCTCATGGATTTGAAGCTAAACCTTCTACATCGCAATGATTTGTAGATAAAACATGTGATTCGCTTGGATTTGGATCTATCTCGATTATTTCGTCTGCATTTGATGCTAGATCTCTTATATCGCAAGTATCTGAAGCTTTATCATTTGTGTCGCATGGATTCGAAGCTAATCCCTCTATATCGCATTGATTTGAAGCTAATCATGTGTTTCGCTTGGATTTGATGCTATCTCTTTTGTTTCGTCTGCATTTGAAGCTATATCACTTATATCGCATGTATCTGATGCTGAATCATTTGTATCGCATGGATTTGAAGCTAATCCTTCTACTTCTAATTGATTTGAAGCTAAATCATGTGTTTCGCATGGATATGAATCTAACTCGTTTGTTTCGTCTGCATTTGAAGCTATATCTCTTATATCGCAAGTATCTGAAGCTATATCATTTGTGTAGCATGGATTTGAAGCTAAACCTTCCACATCGCATTGATTTGAAGCTAAATCATGTGTTTCGCTTGGATATGAAGCTAACTCGTTTGTTTCGTCTGCATTTGAAGCTATATCTCTTATATCGCAAGTATCTGAATCTAAATCATTTGTGTCGCATGGATTTTAAGCTAAACGTTCTATATCGCATTAATATGAAGCATAATCATCTGTTTTGCATGGATTTGAAGCTAACTCGTTTGTTTCTGCAGCATTTGAAGCTATATCACTTATATCGCAACTATCTGATGTTAAATCATTTGTTTCGCATGGATTTGAAGCTAAACCTTCTACATCGCAATGATTTGCAACTAAATAATGTGTTTCGCATGGATTTGAAGCTAACTCGTATGTTCCATCTGCATTTGAAGCTATATCACTTATATCCCAATTGTTTGAAGCTAAATAATTTGTTTCGCATGGATTTGAAGCTAAACCTTCTACATCGCATTGATTTGTAGCTATATCATGTGTTTCGCTTGGATTTGAAACTATCTCGTTTGATTCGTCTGCATTTGAAGCTATATCACTTATGTCGCAACTATCTGATGTTAAATCATTTCTTTCGCATGGATTTGAAGCTAAACCTTCTACATCGCAATGATTTGCACCTAAATAATGTGTTTAGCATGGATTTGAAGCTAACTCGTTTGTTCCATCTGCATTTGAAGCTATATCACTTATATCCCAAGTGTTTGAAGCTAAATCATTTGTTTCGCATGGATTTGAAGCTAATCCTTCTACTTCGAATTGATTTGAAGCTCAATCATTTGCTTCGCATGGATCTGAAGCTAAACCTTCTACATCGCATTTATTTGCAGCTGAACCATGTGTTTCGCATGGATTTGAAGCTAACTCGTTTGTTTCGTCTGTATTTGAAGCTATATCACTTGTATCTCAAGTGTTTGAAGCTAAATGATTTGTTTCGCAAGGATGTGAAGCTAAACCATCTACATCACATTGATTTAAAGCTAAAATCATGTGTTTCGCTTGGATATGAAGTTAACTCGTTTGTTTCGTCTGCATGTGAAGCTATATCTCTTATATCGCAAGTTTCTGAAGCTAAATCATTTGTGTCGCATGGATTTGAAGCTAAACGTTCTATATCGCATTAATATGAAGCATAATCATCTGTTTTGCATGGATTTGAAGCTAACTCGTTTGTTTCTGCAGCATTTGAAGCTATATCACTTATATCGCAACTATCTGATGTTAAATCATTTGTTTCGCATGGATTTGAAGCTAAACCTTCTACATCGCAATGATTTGCAACTAAATAATGTGTTTCGCATGGATTTGTAGATAACTCGTTTGTTCCATCTACATTTGAAGCTATATCACTTATATCCCAAGTGTTTGAAGCTAAATAATTTGTTTCGCATGGATATGAAGCTGAACCTTCTACATCGCATTGCTTTAAAACGAAATCATGTGTTTCGCTTGGATATGAAGCTAACTCGATTGTTTCGTCTGCATTTGATGCTATATCACTTATATCGCAAGTATCTGAAGCTAAATCATTTGTTTCGCATGGATTTGAAGCTAAACATTCTACATCGCATTGATTTAAAACTAAATCATGTGTTTCGCTTGGATATGAAGCTAACTCGTTTGTTTCGTCTGCATTTGAAGCTATATCACTTTTATCGCAAGTATCTGAAGCTAAATCATTTGTGTCGCAAGGATTTGAAGATAAAACTTTTACATAGCATTGATTTGAAGCTAAATCATGTGTTTCGCATGGATTTGAAGCTAATCCTTCTACTTCGAATTGATTTGAAGCTCAATCATTTGCTTCGCATGGATCTGAAGCTAAACCTTCTACATCGCATTGATTTGCAGCTGAACCATGTGTTTCGCATGGATTTGAAGCTAACTCGTTTGTTTCGCCTGTATTTGAAGCTATATCACTTGTATCTCAAGTGTTTGAAGCTAAATGATTTGTTTCGCAAGGATGCGAAGCTAAACCATCTACATCACATTGATTTAAAGCTAAAATCATGTGTTTCGCTTGGATATGAAGCTAACTCGTTTGTTTCCCCTGCATTTGAAGCTATAGCACTTATATCGCAACTATCTGATGTTAAATCATTTGTATCGCATAGATTCGAAGCTAATCCTTCTACTTCGAATTGATTTGAAGCTAAATCATGTGCTTCGCATGGATTTGAAGCTAACTCGTTTGTTCCGTCTGCATTTGAATCTATATCTCTTATATCGCAAGTATCTGAAGCTAAATCATTTGTATCGCATGGATTTGAAGCTAATCCTTCTACTTCAAATTGATTTGCAGCTAAATCATGTGTTTGGCTTGGATATGAAGCTAACTCGTTTGTTTCGACTGAATTTGAAGCTATATCTCTTATATCGCAAGTATCTGAAGCTAAATCATTTGTGTCTCATGGATTTGAAGCTAAAGCTTCTACATAGCATTGATTTGAAGATTCATCATGAGTTTTTGCATGGATTTGATGCTAACTCGTTTGTTCCTCCTGCATTTGAAGCTATATCACTTAGATCGCATGTATCTATAGCTAAATCATTTGTTTCGCATTGATTTGAAGCTAAACCTTCTACATCGCATTGATTTGAAGCTAAATCATGTGTTTCGCTTGGATTTGAAACTATCTCGTTTGTTTCGTCTGCATTTGAAGCTATATCACTAATATCGCCACTATCTGATGTTAAATCATTTGTTTAGCATGGATTTGAAGCTGAATCTTCTACATCGCAATGATTTGCAGCTAAATCATGTGTTTCGCATGGATTTGAATCTAACTCGTGTTTTTAGTCTGCATTTGAAGCTATATCACTTATATCGCAAGAATCTGAAGCTAAATCATTTGTTTCGCGTGGATGTGAAGCTAAACCTTCTACATCGCATTGATTTAAAGCTGAATCATGTGTTTCGCTTGGATATGAAGCTAACTCGTTTGTTTCGACTGAATTTGAAGCTATATCTCTTATATCGCAAGTATCTGAAGCTAAATCATTTGTGTCGCAAGGATTTGAAGCTAAACCTTCTACATAGCATTGGTTTGAAGCTAAATCATGTGTTTCGCATGGATTTGAAACCAACTCGTTTGTTTCCCCTGCATTTGAAGGTGTATCACTTATATCGCAAGATTCTGAAGCTAAATCATTTGTGTCTCATAGTTTTGAAGCTAAACCCTCTACATAGCATTGATTTGAAGCTTAATCTTGTGTTTTTGCGTGGATTTGAAGCTAACTCGTATGTTTCTCCTGCATTTGAAGCTATATCATTTAGATCGCATGTATCTGATGCTAAATCATTTGTTTCGCATGGATTTGAAGCTAATCCTTCTACTTCGAATTGACTTGAAGCTCATTCATTTGCTTCGCATGGATCTGAAGCTAAACCTTCTACATAGCAATCATTTGAAGCATAATCATGTGTTTTGCATGGATTTGAAGCTAACTCGTTTGTTTCTCCTGCATTCGAAGCTATATTAATTATATCGCACGTATCTGATGTTAAATCATCTGTTTCGCATGGATTTGAAGCTAAACCTTCTACATGGCATTGATTTAAAGCTAAATCATGTGTTTCGCTTGGATATGAAGCAAACTCGTTTGTTCCGTCTGGATTTGAAGCTATATCTCTTATATCGCAAGTATCTGAAGCTAAAACATTTGTGTCGCAAGGATTTGAAGATAATCCTTTTACATAGCATTGATTTGAAGCTAAATCATGTGTTTCGCATGGATTTGAAGCTAACTCGTTTGTTTCCCCTGCATTTGAAGCTGTATCACTTATATCGCAAGTATCTGAAGCTAAATCATTTGTGTCTCATGGATTTGAAGCTAAACCTTCTACATCGCAATGATTTGTAGATAAAACATGTGATTCGCTTGGATTTGGATCTATCTCGATTATTTCGTCTGCATTTGATGCTATATCTCTTATATCGCAAGTATCTGAAGCTAAATCATGTGCTTCGCATGGATTTGAAGCTAAACCTTCTATATCGTATTGATTTGAAGCTAAATCATGTGTTTCGCTTGGATTTGAAACTATCTCGTTTGATTCGTCTGCATTTGATGCTATATCATTTATATCGCAACTATATGATGTTAAATCATTTGGTTCGCATGGATTTGAAGATAAACCTTCTACGTCGCATTGATTTGAAAGTTAATCACGTGTTTTGTATGGATTTCAAGCTAACTCGTTTGTTTCCCCTGCATTTGTAGCTAATTCACTTATATCGCATGTATCTGATGCTAAATCATTTGTATCGCATAGATTTGAAGCTAATCCTTCTACTTCGAATTGATTTGAAGCTAAATCATGTGCTTTGCATGGATTTAAGCTAACTTGTTTGTTCCGTCTGCATTTGCAGCTATATCACTTATATCGCAACTACCTGATGTTGAATCACGTGTTTCGCGTGGATTTGAAGCTAAACCTTCTAAATCGCATTGATTTGCAGCTGAATCGTGTGTTTCTCATGGATTTGAAGCTAACTCGTTTGTTTCTCCTGCATTTGAAGCTATATTACTTATATCGCAAGTATCTGGAGCTAAATCATTTGCATCGCATGGATTTGAAGCTAATCCATCTACTTCGAATTGATTTGAAGCTAAATCATGTGCTTCGCATGGATTTGAATCTAACTCGTTTGTTTCGTCTGCATTTGAAGCTATATCTCTTATATCGCAAGTATCTGAAGCTAAATCATTTGTGTCTCTTGGATTTAAAACTAAAGCTACTACATAGCATTGATTTGAAGATTAATCATGTCTTTTGCGTGGATTTGAAGCTAACTCGTTTGTTTCTCCTGCATTTGAAGCTATATCACTTAGATCGCATGTATCTGATGCTAAATCATTTGTTTCGCATGGATTTGAATCTAATACTTCTACTTCGCATTGATTTGAAGCTAAATCATGTGTTTCGCATGGATTTGAAGCTAAACCTTCTACATCGCATTGATTTGTAGCTAAATCATGGTTTTCGCTTGGATTTGAAGCTAACTCGTTTGTTTCGTCTGAATTTGAAGCTATATCTCTTATATCGCAAGTATCAGAATCTAAATCATTTATTTCGCATGGATTTGAAGCTAAATCTTCTACATCGCATTGATTTGAGGCTTAATCATGTGTTTTGTATGGATTTGAAGCTAACTCGTTTGTTTCCCCTGCATTTGAAGCTAATTTACTTATATCCCAAGTGTTTGAAGCTAAAACATTTGTTTCGCATGGGTTTGAAGCTAAACCTTCTATATCGCATTGATTTGAAGCTAAATCATGTGTTTTGCGTGGATTTGAAGTTAAACCTTCTACATCGCATTGATTTGAAGCTAAATCATGTGTTTCGCTTTGATATGAAGCTAACTCGTTTGTTTCGTCTGCATTTGAAGCTATACCTCTTATATCTCAAGTATCTGAAGCTATATCATTTGTGTCGCATGGATTTGAAGCTAAACCTTCTATATCGTATTGATTTGAAGCTAAATCATGTGTTTCGCTTGGATTTGAAACTATCTCGTTTGATTCGTCTGCATTTGATGCTATATCATTTATATCGCAACTATCTGATGTTAAATCATTTGGTTCGCATGGATTTGAAGATAAATCTTCTACGTCGCATTGATTTGAAAGTTAATCACGTGTTTTGTATGGATTTCAAGCTAACTCGTTTGTTTCCCCTGCATTTGTAGCTAATTCACTTATATCGCATGTATCTGATGCTAAATCATTTGTATCGCATAGATTTGAAGCTAATCCTTCTACTTCGAATTGATTTGAAGCTAAATCATGTGCTTCGCATGGATCTAAGCTAACTTGTTTGTTCCGTCTGCATTTGCAGCTATATCACTTATATCGCAACTACCTGATGTTGAATCACGTGTTTCGCGTGGATTTGAAGCCAAACCTTCTACATCGCACTGATTTGAAGCTAAATCATGTGTTTCGCTTGGATTTGAAGCTAACTCGTTTGTTTCTGCAGCATTTGAAGCTATATCACTTATATCGCAACTATCTGATGTTAAATCATTTGTTTCGCATGGATTTGAAGCTAAACCTTCTACATCGCAATGATTTGCAACTAAATAATGTGTTTCGCATGGATTTGGAGCTAACTCGTTTGTTCCATCTGCATTTAAAGCTATATCACTTATATCCCAAGTGTTTGAAGCTAAATAATTTGTTTCGCATGGATTTGAAGCTAAACCTTCTACATCGCATTGCTTTAAAACGAAATCATGTGTTTCGCTTGGATATGAAGCTAACTCGTTTGTTTCGTATGCATTTGAAGCTATATCACTTATACCGCAAGTAGCTGATGCTAAATCATTTGTTTCGCATGGATTTGAAGCTAAACCTTCTACATCGCATTGATTTAAAACTAAATCATGTGTTTCGCTCGGATATGGAGCTAACTCGTTTGTTTCGTCTACATTTGAAGCTATATCTCTTATATCGCAATTATCTGAAGCTAAATCATTTGTTTCGCATGGATGTGAAGCTAAACCTTCTACATAGCATTGATTTGAGACTTAATCATGTGTTTTGCATGGATTTGAATCTAACTCGTTTGTTCCGTCTGCATTTGAAGCTATAGTTCTCATATCGCAAGTATCTGAAGCTATATCATTTGTGTCGCATGGATTTGAAGCTAAAACTTCTATATCGCATTGATATGAAGCTAAATCAAGTTTTTCGCGTGGATTTGAAGCTAAACCTTCTACATCGCATTGATTTGAAGCTAAATCATGTGTTTCGCGTGGATTTGAAGCTAAACCTTCTACATCGCATTGATTTGAGGCTAAGTCATGTGTTTCGTCTGGATTTGAAACTATCTCGTTTGATTCGTCTGCATTTGAAGCTATATCTTTTATATCGCAAGTATCTGAAGCTATATCATTTGTGTCGCATGGATTTGAAGCTAAACCTTCTATATCGCATTGATTTGAAGCTAAATCATGTGTTTCGCTTGGATTTGAAACTATCTCGTTTGATTCGTCTGCATTTGAAGCTATATCACTTATATCGCAACTATCTGATGTTAAATCATTTGTTTCGCATGGATTTGAAGCTAAACCTTCTACATCGCAATGATTTGCACCTAAATAATGTGTTTCGTATGGATTTGAAGCTAACTCGTTTTTTCCATCTGCATTTGAAGCTATATCACTTATATCCCAAGTGTTTGGAGCTAAATCATTTGTTTCGCATGGATTTGAAGCTAATCCATCTACTTCTTATTGATTTGAAGCTAAATCATGTGTTTCGCTTGGAGTTGAAGCTATCTCGTTTGTTTCGTCTGCATTAGAAGCTATATCACTTATATCGCAACTATCCGATGTTAAATCATTCGTTTCGCATGGATTTGAAGCTAAACCTTCTACATCGCAATGATTTGCACCAAAATAATGTGTTTCGCATGGATTTGAAGCTAACTCGTTTGATTCGTCTGCATTAGAAGCTATATCACTTATATCGCAACTATCTGATGTTAAATCATTTGTTTCGCATGGATTTGATGCTAAACCTTCTACGTCGCAATAATATGAAGCTAAACCTTAACCATCGCATTGATTTGCAACTGAACCATGTGTTTCGCATGGATTTGAAGCTAACTCGTTTGTTTCGTCTGCATTAGAAGCTATATCTTTTATATCGCAAGTATCTGAAGCTAAATCATTTGTGTCGCAAGGATTTGAAGCTAAACCTTCTACATAGCATTGATTTGAAGCTAAATCATGTGTTTCGCATGGATTTGAAACTAACTCGTTTGTTTCCCCTGCATTTGAAGCTGTATCACTTATATCGCAAGTATCTGAAGCTAAATCATTTGTGTCTCATGGTTTTGAAGCTAAACCCTCTTCATAGCATTGATTTGAAGCTTAATCATGTGTTTTTGCGTGGATTTGAAGCTAACTCGTTTGTTTCTCCTGCATTTGAAGCTATATCATTTAGATCGCATGTATCTGATGCTAAATCATTTGTTTCGCATGGATTTGAAGCTAATCCTTCTACTTCGAATTGACTTGAAGCTCATTCATTTGCTTCGCATGGATCTGAAGCTAAACCTTCTACATATCAATCATTTGAAGCATAATCATGTGTTTTGAATGGTTTTGAAGCTAACTCGTTTGTTTCTCCTGCATTCGAAGCTATATTGATTATATCGCATGTATCTGATGTTAAATCATTTGTTTCGCATGGATTTGAAGCTAAACCTTCTACATCGCATTGATTTGCAGCTAAGTCGTGTGTTTCTCATGGATTTAAAGCTAACTCGTTTGTTTCGTCTGCATTTGAGGCTATATCACTTATATCCCAAGTGTTTGAAGCTAAATCATTTGTTTCGCATGGGTTTGAATCTAAATCATGTGTTATGCTTGGATTTGAAGCTAACACATTTGTTTCCCCTGCATTTGAATCTATATCACTTATATCGCAAGTATCTAATGCTAAATCATTTGTTTCGCATGTATTTCAAGCTAAACTTTCTACTTCGTATTGATTTGTAGCTAAATCATGTGTTTCGCATGGATTTGAATCTAACTCGTTTGTTTCGTCTGCATTTGATTCTATATCACTTATATCGCAAGAGTCTGAAGCTAAATCATTTGTTTCGCATGGATGTGAAGCTAAACCTTCTACATCGCATTGATTTAAAGCTGAATCATGTGTTTCGCTTGGATATGAAGCTAACTCGTTTGTTTCGTCTGAATTTGAAGCTATATCTCTTATATCGCAAGTATCTGAAGCTATATCATTTGTGTCGCATGGATGTGAAGCTAAACCTTCTATATCGCATTGATTTGAAGCTAAATCATGTGTTTCGCTTGGATTTGAAACTATCTCGTTTGTTTCGTCTGCATTTGAAGCTATATCACTAATATCGCAACTATCTGATGTTAAATCATTTGTTTAGCATGGATTTGAAGCTGAATCTTCTACATCGCAATGATTTGCAGCTAAATCATGTGTTTCGCATGGATTTGAATCTAACTCGTTTTTTTCGTCTGCATTTGAAGCCATATCACTTATATCGCAAGAATCTGAAGCTAAATCATTTGTTTCGCATGGATGTGAAGCTAAACCTTCTACATCGCATTGATTTAAAGCTGAATCATGTGTTTCGCTTGGATATGAAGCTAACTCGATTGTTTCGTCTGAATTAGAAGCTATATCACTTATATCGCATGTATCTGATGGTAAATCATTTGTTTCGAATGGATTTGAAGCTAAATCTTCTACATCGCATTGATTTCCAGCTAAATCATGTGTTTCGCATGGATTTGAAGCTAACTCGTTTGTTTCGTCAGCATTTGAAGCTATATCTCTTATATCGCAAGTATCTGAAGCTATATCATTTGTGTCGCATGGATTTGATGCTAAACCTTCTATATCGCATTAATTTGAAGCATAATCATCTGTTTTGCATGGATTTGAAGCTAACTCGTTTGTTTCTCCTGCATTTGAAGCTATATAACTTACATCGCATGTATCTGATGCTATATCATTTGTATCGTATAGATTTGATGCTAATCCTTCTACTTCATATTGATTTGAAGCTAAATCATGTTTTTCGCTTGGATTTGAAGATGATACGTTTGTTTCATCTGCATTTGAATCTATATCACTTATATCGCAAGTATCTAATGTTAAATCATTTGTTTCGCATGGATTTGAAGCTAAATCTTTTACATCGCATTGATCTGAAGCTTAATCACGTGTTTTGCATGGATTTGAAGCTAACTCGTTTGTTTCCCCTGCATTTGAAGCTATATCACTTATATCACAACTATCTGATGTTAAATCATTTGTTTCGCATAGATTTGAAGCTAATCCTTCTACTTCGAATTGATTTGAAGCTAAATCATGTGCTTCGCATGGATTTGAAGAAACTCGTTTGTTTCGTCTGCATTTGAAGCTATATCTCTTATTTCGCAAGTATCTAATGTTAAATCATTTGTTTGGCATGGATTTGAAGCTAAACTTTCTACATCGCATTAATTTGAAGCTAAACCGTCTACATCGCATTGATTTCAAGCTAAAACATGTGATTCGCTTGGATTTGAAGCTAACTCATTTGTTTCGACTGCATTTGAAGCTATATCACATATATCGCAAGCGTTTGAAAGTAAATCATTTTTTTCGCATGGATTTGAAACTATCTCGTTTGATTCGTCTGAATTTGAAGCTATGTCACTTATATCGCAACTATCTGATGTTAAATCATTTGGTTCGCATGGATTTGAAGAAACTCGTTTGTTTCGTCTGCATTTGAAACTATATCTCTTATATCGCAAGTATCTGAAGCTATATCATTTGTGTCGCATGGATTTGAAGCTAAACCTTCTATATCGCATTGATTTGAAGCTAAATCATGTGTTTCGCTTGGATTTAAAACTATCTCGTTTGTTTCGTCTGCATTTGAAGCTATATCACTAATATCGCAACTATCTGATGTTAAATCATTTGTTTCGCATGGATTTGAAGCTGAATCTTCTACTTCGAATTGATTTGAAGCTAAATCATGTGCTTCGCATGGATTTGAAGCTAACTCGTTTGTTTCTCCTGCATTTGCAGCTATATCACTTAAATCGCATGTATCTGATGCTAAATCATTTGTTTCGCATGGATTTGAAGCTAAACCTTCTACATCGCATTGATTTGCAGTTAAATCATTCGCTTCGCATGGATTTGAAGCTAACTCGTTTGTTTCGTCAGCGTTTGAAGCTATATCTCTTATATCACAAGTATCTGAAGCTATATCATTTGTGTCGCATGGATTTGAAGCTAAACCTTCTACATCGCATGGCTTTGAAGCTAAACCTTCTACATCGCATTAATTTTATGCGAAACCTTCTACATAATTGATTTGAAGCTAAATCATGTGTTTCGAGTGGATTTGAAGCTAAACCTTCTACATCGCATTGATTTGCATTTAAATCATGTGTTTCGCTTGGATTTGAAACTATCTCGTTTGTTTCGTCTGCATTTGAAGCTATATCACTTATATCGAAACTATCTGATGTTAAATCATTTGTTTCGCATGGATTTGATGCTAAACCTTCTACATCGCAATAATATGAAGCTAAATCATGTGTGTCGCATGGATTTGAAGCTAAACCTTCTACATCGCATTGATTTGCAGCTGAACCATGTGTTTCGCATGGATTTGAAGCTAACTCGTTTGTTTCGTCAGCATTTGGAGCTATATCTTTTATATCGCAAGTATCAGAAGCTAAATCATTTGTGTCGCATGGATTTGAAGCTAAACCTTCTACATCGCACGGCTTTGAAGCTAAACCTTCTACATCGCATTAATTTTATGCGAAACCTTCTACATCGCATTGATTTTAAGCTAAATCATGTGTGTCGCATGCAGTTGAAGCTAGCTCGATTGTTTCGAGTGCATTTGAAGCTATATCACCTATATCGCAAGTATCTGAAGCTAAATCATTTGTATCGCATGGATTTGAAGCTAAACCTTCTACATCGCATTTATTTGCAGCTGAATCATGTGTTTCGCATGGATTTGAAGCTAACTCGTTTGTTTTGTCTGCATTTGAAGCTATATCACATATATCGCAAGCGTTTGAAAGTAAATCATTTTTTTCGCATGGATTTGAAACTATCTCGTTTGATTCGTCTGCATTGGAAGATATATCACTTATATCTCAACTATCTGATGTTAAATCATTTGTTTCGCATGGATTTGAAGCTAAATCTTCTACATCGCGTTGATTTGAAGCTTAATCACGTGTTTTGTATGGACTTGAAGCTAATTCGTTTGTTTCCCCTGCATTTGAAACTAATTCCCTTATATCGCATGTATCTGATGCTAAATCATTTGTATCGCATAGATTTGAAGCTAATCCTTCTACTTCGAATTGATTTGAAGCTAAATCATGTGATTCGCTTGGATTTGGATCTAATTCGTTTATTTCGTCTGCATTTGAAGCTATATCACTTATATCCCAAGTGTTTGAAGCTAAATCACTTGTTTCGCATGGATTTGAAGCTGAACCTTCTACATCGCATTGATTTGAATCTTAATCATGTGTGTTAATTGGATTTGAAGCTAACTCGTTTGTTTCGTCTGCATTTGAAGCAATATCACTTATATCCCAAGTGTTTGAAACTAAATCATTTGTTTCGCATGGATTTGAAGCTAAACCTTCTATATCGGATTATTTGAAGCTAAATCATGTGTTTCGCGTGGATTAGAAGCTAAACCTTCTACATCGCATTGATTTGAAGCGAAATCATGTGTTTCGATTGGATTTGAAGCTAACTCGTTTGTTTCGTCTGCATTAGAAGCTATATCTTTTATATCGCAAGTATCTGAAGCTAAATCATTTGTGTCGCAAGGATTTGAAGCTAAACCTTCTACATAGCATTGATTTGAAGCTAAATCATGTGTTTCGCATGGATTTGAAACTAACTCGTTTGTTTCCCCTGCATTTGAAGCTGTATCACTTATATCGCAAGTATCTGAAGCTAAATCATTTGTGTCTCATGGTTTTGAAGCTAAACCCTCTTCATAGCATTGATTTGAAGCTTAATCATGTGTTTTTGCGTGGATTTGAAGCTAACTCGTTTGTTTCTCCTGCATTTGAAGCTATATCATTTAGATCGCATGTATCTGATGCTAAATCATTTGTTTCGCATGGATTTGAAGCTAATCCTTCTACTTCGAATTGACTTGAAGCTCATTCATTTGCTTCGCATGGATCTGAAGCTAAACCTTCTACATATCAATCATTTGAAGCATAATCATGTGTTTTGAATGGTTTTGAAGCTAACTCGTTTGTTTCTCCTGCATTCGAAGCTATATTGATTATATCGCATGTATCTGATGTTAAATCATTTGTTTCGCATGGATTTGAAGCTAAACCTTCTACATCGCATTGATTTGCAGCTAAGTCGTGTGTTTCTCATGGATTTAAAGCTAACTCGTTTGTTTCGTCTGCATTTGAGGCTATATCACTTATATCCCAAGTGTTTGAAGCTAAATCATTTGTTTCGCATGGGTTTGAATCTAAATCATGTGTTATGCTTGGATTTGAAGCTAACACATTTGTTTCCCCTGCATTTGAATCTATATCACTTATATCGCAAGTATCTAATGCTAAATCATTTGTTTCGCATGTATTTCAAGCTAAACTTTCTACTTCGTATTGATTTGTAGCTAAATCATGTGTTTCGCATGGATTTGAATCTAACTCGTTTGTTTCGTCTGCATTTGATTCTATATCACTTATATCGCAAGAGTCTGAAGCTAAATCATTTGTTTCGCATGGATGTGAAGCTAAACCTTCTACATCGCATTGATTTAAAGCTGAATCATGTGTTTCGCTTGGATATGAAGCTAACTCGTTTGTTTCGTCTGAATTTGAAGCTATATCTCTTATATCGCAAGTATCTGAAGCTATATCATTTGTGTCGCATGGATGTGAAGCTAAACCTTCTATATCGCATTGATTTGAAGCTAAATCATGTGTTTCGCTTGGATTTGAAACTATCTCGTTTGTTTCGTCTGCATTTGAAGCTATATCACTAATATCGCAACTATCTGATGTTAAATCATTTGTTTAGCATGGATTTGAAGCTGAATCTTCTACATCGCAATGATTTGCAGCTAAATCATGTGTTTCGCATGGATTTGAATCTAACTCGTTTTTTTCGTCTGCATTTGAAGCCATATCACTTATATCGCAAGAATCTGAAGCTAAATCATTTGTTTCGCATGGATGTGAAGCTAAACCTTCTACATCGCATTGATTTAAAGCTGAATCATGTGTTTCGCTTGGATATGAAGCTAACTCGATTGTTTCGTCTGAATTAGAAGCTATATCACTTATATCGCATGTATCTGATGGTAAATCATTTGTTTCGAATGGATTTGAAGCTAAATCTTCTACATCGCATTGATTTCCAGCTAAATCATGTGTTTCGCATGGATTTGAAGCTAACTCGTTTGTTTCGTCAGCATTTGAAGCTATATCTCTTATATCGCAAGTATCTGAAGCTATATCATTTGTGTCGCATGGATTTGATGCTAAACCTTCTATATCGCATTAATTTGAAGCATAATCATCTGTTTTGCATGGATTTGAAGCTAACTCGTTTGTTTCTCCTGCATTTGAAGCTATATAACTTACATCGCATGTATCTGATGCTATATCATTTGTATCGTATAGATTTGATGCTAATCCTTCTACTTCATATTGATTTGAAGCTAAATCATGTTTTTCGCTTGGATTTGAAGATGATACGTTTGTTTCATCTGCATTTGAATCTATATCACTTATATCGCAAGTATCTAATGTTAAATCATTTGTTTCGCATGGATTTGAAGCTAAATCTTTTACATCGCATTGATCTGAAGCTTAATCACGTGTTTTGCATGGATTTGAAGCTAACTCGTTTGTTTCCCCTGCATTTGAAGCTATATCACTTATATCACAACTATCTGATGTTAAATCATTTGTTTCGCATAGATTTGAAGCTAATCCTTCTACTTCGAATTGATTTGAAGCTAAATCATGTGCTTCGCATGGATTTGAAGAAACTCGTTTGTTTCGTCTGCATTTGAAGCTATATCTCTTATTTCGCAAGTATCTAATGTTAAATCATTTGTTTGGCATGGATTTGAAGCTAAACTTTCTACATCGCATTAATTTGAAGCTAAACCGTCTACATCGCATTGATTTCAGCTAAAACATGTGATTCGCTTGGATTTGAAGCTAACTCATTTGTTTCGACTGCATTTGAAGCTATATCACATATATCGCAAGCGTTTGAAAGTAAATCATTTTTTTCGCATGGATTTGAAACTATCTCGTTTGATTCGTCTGAATTTGAAGCTATGTCACTTATATCGCAACTATCTGATGTTAAATCATTTGGTTCGCATGGATTTGAAGAAACTCGTTTGTTTCGTCTGCATTTGAAACTATATCTCTTATATCGCAAGTATCTGAAGCTATATCATTTGTGTCGCATGGATTTGAAGCTAAACCTTCTATATCGCATTGATTTGAAGCTAAATCATGTGTTTCGCTTGGATTTAAAACTATCTCGTTTGTTTCGTCTGCATTTGAAGCTATATCACTAATATCGCAACTATCTGATGTTAAATCATTTGTTTCGCATGGATTTGAAGCTGAATCTTCTACTTCGAATTGATTTGAAGCTAAATCATGTGCTTCGCATGGATTTGAAGCTAACTCGTTTGTTTCTCCTGCATTTGCAGCTATATCACTTAAATCGCATGTATCTGATGCTAAATCATTTGTTTCGCATGGATTTGAAGCTAAACCTTCTACATCGCATTGATTTGCAGTTAAATCATTCGCTTCGCATGGATTTGAAGCTAACTCGTTTGTTTCGTCAGCGTTTGAAGCTATATCTCTTATATCACAAGTATCTGAAGCTATATCATTTGTGTCGCATGGATTTGAAGCTAAACCTTCTACATCGCATGGCTTTGAAGCTAAACCTTCTACATCGCATTAATTTTATGCGAAACCTTCTACATCGCATTGATTTGAAGCTAAATCATGTGTTTCGAGTGGATTTGAAGCTAAACCTTCTACATCGCATTGATTTGCATTTAAATCATGTGTTTCGCTTGGATTTGAAACTATCTCGTTTGTTTCGTCTGCATTTGAAGCTATATCACTTATATCGAAACTATCTGATGTTAAATCATTTGTTTCGCATGGATTTGATGCTAAACCTTCTACATCGCAATAATATGAAGCTAAATCATGTGTGTCGCATGGATTTGAAGCTAAACCTTCTACATCGCATTGATTTGCAGCTGAACCATGTGTTTCGCATGGATTTGAAGCTAACTCGTTTGTTTCGTCAGCATTTGGAGCTATATCTTTTATATCGCAAGTATCAGAAGCTAAATCATTTGTGTCGCATGGATTTGAAGCTAAACCTTCTACATCGCACGGCTTTGAAGCTAAACCTTCTACATCGCATTAATTTTATGCGAAACCTTCTACATCGCATTGATTTTAAGCTAAATCATGTGTGTCGCATGCAGTTGAAGCTAGCTCGATTGTTTCGAGTGCATTTGAAGCTATATCACCTATATCGCAAGTATCTGAAGCTAAATCATTTGTATCGCATGGATTTGAAGCTAAACCTTCTACATCGCATTTATTTGCAGCTGAATCATGTGTTTCGCATGGATTTGAAGCTAACTCGTTTGTTTTGTCTGCATTTGAAGCTATATCACATATATCGCAAGCGTTTGAAAGTAAATCATTTTTTTCGCATGGATTTGAAACTATCTCGTTTGATTCGTCTGCATTGGAAGATATATCACTTATATCTCAACTATCTGATGTTAAATCATTTGTTTCGCATGGATTTGAAGCTAAATCTTCTACATCGCGTTGATTTGAAGCTTAATCACGTGTTTTGTATGGACTTGAAGCTAATTCGTTTGTTTCCCCTGCATTTGAAACTAATTCCCTTATATCGCATGTATCTGATGCTAAATCATTTGTATCGCATAGATTTGAAGCTAATCCTTCTACTTCGAATTGATTTGAAGCTAAATCATGTGATTCGCTTGGATTTGGATCTAATTCGTTTATTTCGTCTGCATTTGAAGCTATATCACTTATATCCCAAGTGTTTGAAGCTAAATCACTTGTTTCGCATGGATTTGAAGCTGAACCTTCTACATCGCATTGATTTGAATCTTAATCATGTGTGTTAATTGGATTTGAAGCTAACTCGTTTGTTTCGTCTGCATTTGAAGCAATATCACTTATATCCCAAGTGTTTGAAACTAAATCATTTGTTTCGCATGGATTTGAAGCTAAACCTTCTATATCGGATTATTTGAAGCTAAATCATGTGTTTCGCGTGGATTAGAAGCTAAACCTTCTACATCGCATTGATTTGAAGCGAAATCATGTGTTTCGATTGGATTTGAAGCTATCTCGTTTGTTTCGTCTGCATTTGAAGCTATATATCTTATATCGCAAGTATCTGAAGCTAAATCATTTGTTTCGCATGGATTTGAAGCTAAACCTTGTACATCGCATTGATTTGTAGCTTAATCATGTGTTTTGTATGGATTTGAAGCTAACTCGTGTGTTTCCCCTGAATTTGAAGCTATATCTCTTATGTCGCAAGTATCTGGAGCTAAATCATTTGTTTCGCATGGATGTGAAGCTAAACCTTCTACTTCGAATTGATTTGAAGCTAAATCATGTGTTTGGCTTGGATATGAAGCTAACTCGTTTGTTTCATCTGAATTTGAAGCTAATTCACTTATATCGTATGTATCTGATACTAAATCATTTGTATCGCATCGATTTGAAGCTAATCCTTCTACTTCGAATTGATTTGAAGCTAAATCATGTGCTTCGCATGGATTTGAAGCTAACTCGTATGTTCCGTTTCCATTTGAAGCTATATCACTTATATCGCAACTATCTGATGTTAAGTCATTTGTTTCACATGGATTTGAAGCAAAACCTTCTACATCGCATTGATTTGCAGCTAAATCTTGTGTTTCGCATGGATTTGAAGCTAACTCGTTTGTTTCGTCTGCATTTAAAGCTACATCACTTATATCCCAAGTGTTTGAAACTAAATCATTTGTTTCGCATGGATTTGAATCTAAACCTTGTACATCGCATTGATTTAAAGCTAAATCATTTGTTTCGCATGGATTTGAAGCTAAACCTTGTACATCGCATTGATTTGAAGCTTAATCATGTGTTTTGTATGGATTTGAAGCTATCTCGTGTGTTTCCCCTGAATTTGAAGCTATATCTCTTATGTCGCAAGTATCTGGAGCTAAATCATTTGTTTCGCATGGATGTGAAGCTACACCTTCTACTTCGACTTGTTTTGAAGCTAAATTATGTGTTTGGCTTGGATATGAAGCTAAACCTTCTACATCGCTTGGATTTGAAGCTAAACCTTCTACATCGCATTGATTTGAAGCTAAATCATGTGTTTCGTTTGGATTTGAAACTATCTCGTTTGATTCGTCTGCATTTGAAGCTGTATCACTTATATCGCAAGTATCTGAAGCGAAATCATTTGTGTCTCATGGATTTGAAGCTAAACGTTCTACATAGCATTGATTTGAAGCTTAATCACGTGTTTTGTATGGATTTGAAGCTATCTCGTTTGTTTCCCCTGCATTTGAAGCTATACCACTTATAATGCATGTATCTGATGCTAAATCATTTGTATCGCATGGATTTGAAGCTAATCCTTCTACTTCGAATTGATGTGAAGCTAAATCATGTGCTTCGCATGGATTTGAAGCTAACTCGTTTGTTTCGTCTGCATTTTAAGCTATATCTCTTATATCGCAAGTATCTGAAGCTATATCATTTGTGTCGCATGGATTTGAAGCTAAACCTTCTATATCGCATTGATTTGAAACTAAATCATGTGTTTCGCGCGGATTTGAAGCTAAACCTTCTACATCGCTTTGATATGAAGCTAAATCATGTGTTTCGCTTGGATTTGAAACTATCTCGTTTGATTCGTCAGCATTTGAAGCTATATCACTTATATCGCAACTATCTGATGTTAAATCATTTGTTTCGCATGGATTTGAAGCTGAATATTCTACATCGCATTGATTTGAAGCTTAGTCACGTGTTTTGTATGGATTTGAAGCTAACTCGTTTGTTTCCCCTGCATTTGAAGCTAATTCACTTATATCGCATGTATCTGATGCAGCAGCATTTGTATCGCAAAGATTTGAAGCTAATCCTTCTACTTCGAATTGATTTGAAGCTAAATCATGTGCTTCGCATGGATTTGAAGCTAACTCGTTTGTTTCGTCTGCATTTGAAGCTATATCCCTTATATCGCAAGTATTTGAAGCTAAATCATTTGTGTCGCATGGATTTGAAGCTAAACCTTCTACATCGCATTGATTTAAAGATAAATCATGTGTTTCGCGTGGTTATGAATCGAACTCGTTTGTTTCGTCTGCATTTGAAGCTATATATCTTATAACGCAAGTATCTGAAGCTAAATCATTTGTGTCGCATGGATTTGAAGCTAAACCTTCTATATCGCATTGATTTGAAGCATAATCATCTGTTTTGCATGGATTTGAAGCTGACTCGTTTTTTTCTCCTGCATTTGAAGCTATATCACTTATATCGCATGTATCTGATGCAGAAGCATTTGTATCGCATAGATTTGAAGCTAATCCTTCTACTTCGAATTGATTTGAAGCTAAATCATGTGTTTCGCATGGATATGAAGCTTAGTCGTTTGTTTCGTCTGCATTTGAAGCAATATCACTTATATCCCAAGTGTTTGAAACTAAATCATTTGTTTCGCATGGATTTGAAGCTAAACCTTCTATATCGGATTATTTGAAGCTAAATCATGTGTTTCGCGTGGATTAGAAGCTAAACCTTCTACATCGCATTGATTTGAAGCTAAATCATGTGTTTCGATTGGATTTGAAGCTATCTCGTTTGTTTCGTCTGCATTTGAAGCTATATATCTTATATCGCAAGTATCTGAAGCTAAATCATTAGTTTCGCATGGATTTGAAGCTGAATTTTCTATATCGCATTGATTTGAATCTAAATCATGTGGTTCGCATGGATTTGAAGCTAAACCTTCTACATCGCATGGCTTTGAAGCTAAACCTTCTACATCGCATTAATTTTATGCGAAACCTTCTACATCGCATTGATTTTAAGCTAAATCATGTGTGTCGCATGCAGTTGAAGCTAGCTCGATTGTTTCGAGTGCATTTGAAGCTATATCACCTATATCGCAAGTATCTGAAGCTAAATCATTTGTATCGCATGGATTTGAAGCTAAACCTTCTACATCGCATTTATTTGCAGCTGAATCATGTGCTTCGCATGGATTTGAAGCTAACTCGTTTGTTTCGTCTGCATTTGAAGCTATATCCCTTATATCGCAAGTATTTGAAGCTAAATCATTTGTGTCGCATGGATTTGAAGCTAAACCTTCTACATCGCATTGATTTAAAGATAAATCATGTGTTTCGCTTGGTTATGAATCGAACTCGTTTGTTTCGTCTGCATTTGAAGCTATATATCTTATAACGCAAGTATCTGAAGCTAAATCATTTGTGTCGCATGGATTTGAAGCTAAACCTTCTATATCGCATTGATTTGAAGCATAATCATCTGTTTTGCATGGATTTGAAGCTGACTCGTTTTTTTCTCCTGCATTTGAAGCTATATCACTTATATCGCATGTATCTGATGCAGAAGCATTTGTATCGCATAGATTTGAAGCTAATCCTTCTACTTCGAATTGATTTGAATCTAAATCATGTGGTTCGCATGGATTTGAAGCTAAACCTTCTACATCGCATGGCTTTGAAGCTAAACCTTCTACATCGCATTAATTTTATGCGAAACCTTCTACATCGCATTGATTTTAAGCTAAATCATGTGTGTCGCATGCAGTTGAAGCTAGCTCGATTGTTTCGAGTGCATTTGAAGCTATATCACCTATATCGCAAGTATCTGAAGCTAAATCATTTGTATCGCATGGATTTGAAGCTAAACCTTCTACATCGCATTTATTTGCAGCTGAATCATGTGTTTCGCATGGATTTGAAGCTAACTCGTTTGTTTTGTCTGCATTTGAAGCTATATCACATATATCGCAAGCGTTTGAAAGTAAATCATTTTTTTCGCATGGATTTGAAACTATCTCGTTTGATTCGTCTGCATTGGAAGATATATCACTTATATCTCAACTATCTGATGTTAAATCATTTGTTTCGCATGGATTTGAAGCTAAATCTTCTACATCGCGTTGATTTGAAGCTTAATCACGTGTTTTGTATGGACTTGAAGCTAATTCGTTTGTTTCCCCTGCATTTGAAACTAATTCCCTTATATCGCATGTATCTGATGCTAAATCATTTGTATCGCATAGATTTGAAGCTAATCCTTCTACTTCGAATTGATTTGAAGCTAAATCATGTGATTCGCTTGGATTTGGATCTAATTCGTTTATTTCGTCTGCATTTGAAGCTATATCACTTATATCCCAAGTGTTTGAAGCTAAATCATTTGTTTCGCATGGATTTGAAGCTGAACCTTCTACATCGCATTGATTTGAATCTTAATCATGTGTGTTAATTGGATTTGAAGCTAACTCGTTTGTTTCGTCTGCATTTGAAGCAATATCACTTATATCCCAAGTGTTTGAAACTAAATCATTTGTTTCGCATGGATTTGAAGCTAAACCTTCTATATCGGATTATTTGAAGCTAAATCATGTGTTTCGCGTGGATTAGAAGCTAAACCTTCTACATCGCATTGATTTGAAGCTAAATCATGTGTTTCGATTGGATTTGAAGCTATCTCGTTTGTTTCGTCTGCATTTGAAGCTATATATCTTATATCGCAAGTATCTGAAGCTAAATCATTTGTTTCGCATGGATTTGAAGCTAAACCTTGTACATCGCATTGATTTGTAGCTTAATCATGTGTTTTGTATGGATTTGAAGCTAACTCGTGTGTTTCCCCTGAATTTGAAGCTATATCTCTTATGTCGCAAGTATCTGGAGCTAAATCATTTGTTTCGCATGGATGTGAAGCTAAACCTTCTACTTCGAATTGATTTGAAGCTAAATCATGTGTTTGGCTTGGATATGAAGCTAACTCGTTTGTTTCATCTGAATTTGAAGCTATATCTCTTATATCGCAAGTATCTGAAGCTAAATCACTTGTTACGCATGGATGTGAAGCTAAACCTTCTACATCGCATGGATTTGCAGCTAAATCATGTGTCTCGCATGGATTTGAAGCTAAACCGTCTACATCGCATTCACTTGAAGCTAAATCATGTGTTTCGCTTGGATTTGAAACTATCTCGTTTGTCTCGTCTGCATTTGAAGCTATATCACTTATATTGCAACTATCTGATGTTAAATCATTTGTTTCGCATGGATTTGAAGATAATCTTCTACATCGCATTGATTTGAAGCCTAATCACGTGTTTTGTATGGATTTGAAGCTAACTCGTTTGTTTCCCCTGCATTTGAAGCTAATTCACTTATATCGTATGTATCTGATACTAAATCATTTGTATCGCATCGATTTGAAGCTAATCCTTCTACTTCGAATTGATTTGAAGCTAAATCATGTGCTTCGCATGGATTTGAAGCTAACTCGTTTGTTCCGTTTCCATTTGAAGCTATATCACTTATATCGCAACTATCTGATGTTAAGTCATTTGTTTCACATGGATTTGAAGCAAAACCTTCTACATCGCATTGATTTGCAGCTAAATCTTGTGTTTCGCATGGATTTGAAGCTAACTCGTTTGTTTCGTCTGCATTTAAAGCTACATCACTTATATCCCAAGTGTTTGAAACTAAATCATTTGTTTCGCATGGATTTGAATCTAAACCTTGTACATCGCATTGATTTAAAGCTAAATCATTTGTTTCGCATGGATGTGAAGCTACACCTTCTACTTCGACTTGTTTTGAAGCTAAATTATGTGTTTGGCTTGGATATGAAGCTAAACCTTCTACATCGCTTGGATTTGAAGCTAAACCTTCTACATCGCATTGATTTGAAGCTAAATCATGTGTTTCGTTTGGATTTGAAACTATCTCGTTTGATTCGTCTGCATTTGAAGCTGTATCACTTATATCGCAAGTATCTGAAGCGAAATCATTTGTGTCTCATGGATTTGAAGCTAAACGTTCTACATAGCATTGATTTGAAGCTTAATCACGTGTTTTGTATGGATTTGAAGCTATCTCGTTTGTTTCCCCTGCATTTGAAGCTATACCACTTATAATGCATGTATCTGATGCTAAATCATTTGTATCGCATGGATTTGAAGCTAATCCTTCTACTTCGAATTGATGTGAAGCTAAATCATGTGCTTCGCATGGATTTGAAGCTAACTCGTTTGTTTCGTCTGCATTTTAAGCTATATCTCTTATATCGCAAGTATCTGAAGCTATATCATTTGTGTCGCATGGATTTGAAGCTAAACCTTCTATATCGCATTGATTTGAAACTAAATCATGTGTTTCGCGCGGATTTGAAGCTAAACCTTCTACATCGCTTTGATATGAAGCTAAATCATGTGTTTCGCTTGGATTTGAAACTATCTCGTTTGATTCGTCAGCATTTGAAGCTATATCACTTATATCGCAACTATCTGATGTTAAATCATTTGTTTCGCATGGATTTGAAGCTGAATATTCTACATCGCATTGATTTGAAGCTTAGTCACGTGTTTTGTATGGATTTGAAGCTAACTCGTTTGTTTCCCCTGCATTTGAAGCTAATTCACTTATATCGCATGTATCTGATGCAGCAGCATTTGTATCGCAAAGATTTGAAGCTAATCCTTCTACTTCGAATTGATTTGAAGCTAAATCATGTGCTTCGCATGGATTTGAAGCTAACTCGTTTGTTTCGTCTGCATTTGAAGCTATATCCCTTATATCGCAAGTATTTGAAGCTAAATCATTTGTGTCGCATGGATTTGAAGCTAAACCTTCTACATCGCATTGATTTAAAGATAAATCATGTGTTTCGCTTGGTTATGAATCGAACTCGTTTGTTTCGTCTGCATTTGAAGCTATATATCTTATAACGCAAGTATCTGAAGCTAAATCATTTGTGTCGCATGGATTTGAAGCTAAACCTTCTATATCGCATTGATTTGAAGCATAATCATCTGTTTTGCATGGATTTGAAGCTGACTCGTTTTTTTCTCCTGCATTTGAAGCTATATCACTTATATCGCATGTATCTGATGCAGAAGCATTTGTATCGCATAGATTTGAAGCTAATCCTTCTACTTCGAATTGATTTGAAGCTAAATCATGTGTTTCGCATGGATATGAAGCTTAGTCGTTTGTTTCGTCTGCATTTGAAGCAATATCACTTATATCCCAAGTGTTTGAAACTAAATCATTTGTTTCGCATGGATTTGAAGCTAAACCTTCTATATCGGATTATTTGAAGCTAAATCATGTGTTTCGCGTGGATTAGAAGCGAAACCTTCTACATCGCATTGATTTGAAGCTAAATCATGTGTTTCGATTGGATTTGAAGCTATCTCGTTTGTTTCGTCTGCATTTGAAGCTATATATCTTATATCGCAAGTATCTGAAGCTAAATCATTTGTTTCGCATGGATTTGAAGCTAAACCTTGTACATCGCATTGATTTGAAGCTTAATCATGTGTTTGGCGTGTATTTTCCGCTAAACCTTCTACATCGCATTGATTTGAAGCTAAGTCATGTGTTTCGCTTGGATTTGAAGCTATCTCGTTTCTTTCGTCTGCATTTGAAGCTATATCACTTATATCGCAACTATCTGATGTTAAACCATTTGTATCGCATGGATTTGAAGCTAAATCTTCTATATCGCATTTATTTGCAACTGAATCATGTGTTTCGTATGGATTTGAAGCTAACTCGTTTGCTTCGTCTGCATTTGAAGCTATATCACTTATATCCCAAGTGTTTGAAGCTAAATCATTTGTTTCGCATGGATTTCAAGTTAAACCTTCTTCATCGCATTGATTTGAAGCGAAATCATGTGTTTCGCTTGGATATGAAGCTAACTCGTTTGTTTCCCCTGCATTTGAAGCTATAGCACTTATAACGCAAGTATCTGAAGCTAAATCATTTGTTTCGCATGGATTTGAATCTAAACCTTGTACATCGCATTGATTTAAAGCTAAATCATTTGTTTCGCATGGATGTGAAGCTACACCTTCTACTTCGACTTGTTTTGAAGCTAAATTATGTGTTTGGCTTGGATATGAAGCTAAACCTTCTACATCGCTTGGATTTGAAGCTAAACCTTCTACGTCGCATTGATTTGAAGCTAAATCATGTGTTTCGCATGGATTTGAAGTTAAACCTTCCACATCGCAATGATTTGAAGCTAAATCAAGTGATTCGCTTGGATTTGGTGCTAACTCGTTTGTTTCGTTCGCATTTGAAGCTATATCACATATATCCCAAGCGTTTGAAAGTAAATCATTTGCTCTAATGGATTTGAAGTTAAACCTTCTACATCGCAATGATTTGAAGCTAAACCATGTGATTCGCTTGGATTTGGATCTAACTCGTTTATTTAGTCTGCATTTGAAGCTATATCACTTATATCGCAACTATCTGATGTTAAATCGTTTGTTTCGCATGGATTTGAAGCTAAACCTGCTACATCGCATTGATTTGAAGCTAAGTCATGTGATTCGCTTGGATTTGGAGCTAACTCGTTTATTTCGTCTGCATTTGAAGCTATATCACTTATATCCCAAGTGTTTGAAGCTAAATCGTTTGCTTCGCATGGATTTGAAGTTAAACCTTCCACATCGCAATGATTTGAAGCTAAATCATGTGATCCGCTTGGATTTGGAGCTAACTCGTTTATTTCGTCTGCATTTGAAGCTGTACCACTTATATCGCAACTATCTGATGTTAAATCATCTGTTTCGCATGGATTTGAAGCTAAACCTTCTATATCGCATTGATTTGAAGCTAAATCATGTGTTTGGCGTGTATTTGACGCTAAACCTTCTACATCGCATTGATTTGAAGCTAAGTCATGTGTTTCGCTTGGATTTGAAGCTATCTCGTTTTTTTCGTCTGCGTTTGAAGCTATATCACATATATCGCATGTATCTGATGCTAAATAATTTGTATCGCATAGATTTGAAGCTAATCCTTCTACTTCGAATTGATTTGAAGCTAAATCATGTGCTTCGCTTGGATTTGATGCTATCTAGTTTGTTTCGTCTGCATTTGAAGCTATATCACTTATATCCTAAGTGTTTGAAGCCAAATCATTTGTTTCGCATGGATTTGAAGCTAAACTTTCTACATAGCATTGATTTGAAGCTTAATCACGTGTTTTGTATGGATTTGTAGCTAACTCGTTTGTTTCGTCTGCATTTGAAGCTATATAACTTATATCGCAACTATCTGATGTTAGATCATTTGTTTCGCATGGATTTGAAGCTAAATCTTCTACATCGCAATGATTTGCAGCTAAATCATGTGTTTCGTATGGATTTGAAGCTAACTCGTTTGTTTCGTCTGCATTTGAAGCTATATCACTTATTTCGCAACTATCTGATGTTAAATCATTTGTATCGCATGGATTTGAAGCTAAACCTTCTACATCGCATTGATTTGAAGCTAAATCATGTGTTTGGCGTGTATTTTCCGCTAAACCTTCTACATCGCATTGATTTGAAGCTAAGTCATGTGTTTCGCTTGGATTTGAAGCTATCTCGTTTCTTTCGTCTGCATTTGAAGCTATATCACTTATATCGCAACTATCTGATGTTAAACCATTTGTATCGCATGGATTTGAAGCTAAATCTTCTATATCGCATTTATTTGCAACTGAATCATGTGTTTCGTATGGATTTGAAGCTAACTCGTTTGCTTCGTCTGCATTTGAAGCTATATCACTTATATCCCAAGTGTTTGAAGCTAAATCATTTGTTTCGCATGGATTTCAAGTTAAACCTTCTTCATCGCATTGATTTGAAGCGAAATCATGTGTTTCGCTTGGATATGAAGCTAACTCGTTTGTTTCCCCTGCATTTGAAGCTATAGCACTTATATCGCAACTATCTGATGTTAAATCATTTGTATCGCATAGATTCGAAGCTAATCCTTCTACTTCGAATTGATTTGAAGCTAAATCATGTGCTTCGCATGGATTTGAAGCTAACTCGTTTGTTCCGTCTGCATTTGAATCTATATCTCTTATATCGCAAGTATCTGAAGCTAAATCATTTGTATCGCATGGATTTGAAGCTAATCCTTCTACTTCAAATTGATTTGCAGCTAAATCATGTGTTTGGCTTGGATATGAAGCTAACTCGTTTGTTTCGACTGAATTTGAAGCTATATCTCTTATATCGCAAGTATCTGAAGCTAAATCATTTGTGTCTCATGGATTTGAAGCTAAAGCTTCTACATAGCATTGATTTGAAGATTCATCATGAGTTTTTGCATGGATTTGATGCTAACTCGTTTGTTCCTCCTGCATTTGAAGCTATATCACTTAGATCGCATGTATCTATAGCTAAATCATTTGTTTCGCATTGATTTGAAGCTAAACCTTCTACATCGCATTGATTTGAAGCTAAATCATGTGTTTCGCTTGGATTTGAAACTATCTCGTTTGTTTCGTCTGCATTTGAAGCTATATCACTAATATCGCCACTATCTGATGTTAAATCATTTGTTTAGCATGGATTTGAAGCTGAATCTTCTACATCGCAATGATTTGCAGCTAAATCATGTGTTTCGCATGGATTTGAATCTAACTCGTGTTTTTAGTCTGCATTTGAAGCTATATCACTTATATCGCAAGAATCTGAAGCTAAATCATTTGTTTCGCGTGGATGTGAAGCTAAACCTTCTACATCGCATTGATTTAAAGCTGAATCATGTGTTTCGCTTGGATATGAAGCTAACTCGTTTGTTTCGACTGAATTTGAAGCTATATCTCTTATATCGCAAGTATCTGAAGCTAAATCATTTGTGTCGCAAGGATTTGAAGCTAAACCTTCTACATAGCATTGGTTTGAAGCTAAATCATGTGTTTCGCATGGATTTGAAACCAACTCGTTTGTTTCCCCTGCATTTGAAGGTGTATCACTTATATCGCAAGATTCTGAAGCTAAATCATTTGTGTCTCATAGTTTTGAAGCTAAACCCTCTACATAGCATTGATTTGAAGCTTAATCTTGTGTTTTTGCGTGGATTTGAAGCTAACTCGTATGTTTCTCCTGCATTTGAAGCTATATCATTTAGATCGCATGTATCTGATGCTAAATCATTTGTTTCGCATGGATTTGAAGCTAATCCTTCTACTTCGAATTGACTTGAAGCTCATTCATTTGCTTCGCATGGATCTGAAGCTAAACCTTCTACATAGCAATCATTTGAAGCATAATCATGTGTTTTGCATGGATTTGAAGCTAACTCGTTTGTTTCTCCTGCATTCGAAGCTATATTAATTATATCGCACGTATCTGATGTTAAATCATCTGTTTCGCATGGATTTGAAGCTAAACCTTCTACATGGCATTGATTTAAAGCTAAATCATGTGTTTCGCTTGGATATGAAGCAAACTCGTTTGTTCCGTCTGGATTTGAAGCTATATCTCTTATATCGCAAGTATCTGAAGCTAAAACATTTGTGTCGCAAGGATTTGAAGATAATCCTTTTACATAGCATTGATTTGAAGCTAAATCATGTGTTTCGCATGGATTTGAAGCTAACTCGTTTGTTTCCCCTGCATTTGAAGCTGTATCACTTATATCGCAAGTATCTGAAGCTAAATCATTTGTGTCTCATGGATTTGAAGCTAAACCTTCTACATCGCAATGATTTGTAGATAAAACATGTGATTCGCTTGGATTTGGATCTATCTCGATTATTTCGTCTGCATTTGATGCTATATCTCTTATATCGCAAGTATCTGAAGCTAAATCATGTGCTTCGCATGGATTTGAAGCTAAACCTTCTATATCGTATTGATTTGAAGCTAAATCATGTGTTTCGCTTGGATTTGAAACTATCTCGTTTGATTCGTCTGCATTTGATGCTATATCATTTATATCGCAACTATATGATGTTAAATCATTTGGTTCGCATGGATTTGAAGATAAACCTTCTACGTCGCATTGATTTGAAAGTTAATCACGTGTTTTGTATGGATTTCAAGCTAACTCGTTTGTTTCCCCTGCATTTGTAGCTAATTCACTTATATCGCATGTATCTGATGCTAAATCATTTGTATCGCATAGATTTGAAGCTAATCCTTCTACTTCGAATTGATTTGAAGCTAAATCATGTGCTTTGCATGGATTTAAGCTAACTTGTTTGTTCCGTCTGCATTTGCAGCTATATCACTTATATCGCAACTACCTGATGTTGAATCACGTGTTTCGCGTGGATTTGAAGCTAAACCTTCTAAATCGCATTGATTTGCAGCTGAATCGTGTGTTTCTCATGGATTTGAAGCTAACTCGTTTGTTTCTCCTGCATTTGAAGCTATATTACTTATATCGCAAGTATCTGGAGCTAAATCATTTGCATCGCATGGATTTGAAGCTAATCCATCTACTTCGAATTGATTTGAAGCTAAATCATGTGCTTCGCATGGATTTGAATCTAACTCGTTTGTTTCGTCTGCATTTGAAGCTATATCTCTTATATCGCAAGTATCTGAAGCTAAATCATTTGTGTCTCTTGGATTTAAAACTAAAGCTACTACATAGCATTGATTTGAAGATTAATCATGTCTTTTGCGTGGATTTGAAGCTAACTCGTTTGTTTCTCCTGCATTTGAAGCTATATCACTTAGATCGCATGTATCTGATGCTAAATCATTTGTTTCGCATGGATTTGAATCTAATACTTCTACTTCGCATTGATTTGAAGCTAAATCATGTGTTTCGCATGGATTTGAAGCTAAACCTTCTACATCGCATTGATTTGTAGCTAAATCATGGTTTTCGCTTGGATTTGAAGCTAACTCGTTTGTTTCGTCTGAATTTGAAGCTATATCTCTTATATCGCAAGTATCAGAATCTAAATCATTTATTTCGCATGGATTTGAAGCTAAATCTTCTACATCGCATTGATTTGAGGCTTAATCATGTGTTTTGTATGGATTTGAAGCTAACTCGTTTGTTTCCCCTGCATTTGAAGCTAATTTACTTATATCCCAAGTGTTTGAAGCTAAAACATTTGTTTCGCATGGGTTTGAAGCTAAACCTTCTATATCGCATTGATTTGAAGCTAAATCATGTGTTTTGCGTGGATTTGAAGTTAAACCTTCTACATCGCATTGATTTGAAGCTAAATCATGTGTTTCGCTTTGATATGAAGCTAACTCGTTTGTTTCGTCTGCATTTGAAGCTATACCTCTTATATCTCAAGTATCTGAAGCTATATCATTTGTGTCGCATGGATTTGAAGCTAAACCTTCTATATCGTATTGATTTGAAGCTAAATCATGTGTTTCGCTTGGATTTGAAACTATCTCGTTTGATTCGTCTGCATTTGATGCTATATCATTTATATCGCAACTATCTGATGTTAAATCATTTGGTTCGCATGGATTTGAAGATAAATCTTCTACGTCGCATTGATTTGAAAGTTAATCACGTGTTTTGTATGGATTTCAAGCTAACTCGTTTGTTTCCCCTGCATTTGTAGCTAATTCACTTATATCGCATGTATCTGATGCTAAATCATTTGTATCGCATAGATTTGAAGCTAATCCTTCTACTTCGAATTGATTTGAAGCTAAATCATGTGCTTCGCATGGATCTAAGCTAACTTGTTTGTTCCGTCTGCATTTGCAGCTATATCACTTATATCGCAACTACCTGATGTTGAATCACGTGTTTCGCGTGGATTTGAAGCCAAACCTTCTACATCGCACTGATTTGAAGCTAAATCATGTGTTTCGCTTGGATTTGAAGCTAACTCGTTTGTTTCTGCAGCATTTGAAGCTATATCACTTATATCGCAACTATCTGATGTTAAATCATTTGTTTCGCATGGATTTGAAGCTAAACCTTCTACATCGCAATGATTTGCAACTAAATAATGTGTTTCGCATGGATTTGGAGCTAACTCGTTTGTTCCATCTGCATTTAAAGCTATATCACTTATATCCCAAGTGTTTGAAGCTAAATAATTTGTTTCGCATGGATTTGAAGCTAAACCTTCTACATCGCATTGCTTTAAAACGAAATCATGTGTTTCGCTTGGATATGAAGCTAACTCGTTTGTTTCGTATGCATTTGAAGCTATATCACTTATACCGCAAGTAGCTGATGCTAAATCATTTGTTTCGCATGGATTTGAAGCTAAACCTTCTACATCGCATTGATTTAAAACTAAATCATGTGTTTCGCTCGGATATGGAGCTAACTCGTTTGTTTCGTCTACATTTGAAGCTATATCTCTTATATCGCAATTATCTGAAGCTAAATCATTTGTTTCGCATGGATGTGAAGCTAAACCTTCTACATAGCATTGATTTGAGACTTAATCATGTGTTTTGCATGGATTTGAATCTAACTCGTTTGTTCCGTCTGCATTTGAAGCTATAGTTCTCATATCGCAAGTATCTGAAGCTATATCATTTGTGTCGCATGGATTTGAAGCTAAAACTTCTATATCGCATTGATATGAAGCTAAATCAAGTTTTTCGCGTGGATTTGAAGCTAAACCTTCTACATCGCATTGATTTGAAGCTAAATCATGTGTTTCGCGTGGATTTGAAGCTAAACCTTCTACATCGCATTGATTTGAGGCTAAGTCATGTGTTTCGTCTGGATTTGAAACTATCTCGTTTGATTCGTCTGCATTTGAAGCTATATCTTTTATATCGCAAGTATCTGAAGCTATATCATTTGTGTCGCATGGATTTGAAGCTAAACCTTCTATATCGCATTGATTTGAAGCTAAATCATGTGTTTCGCTTGGATTTGAAACTATCTCGTTTGATTCGTCTGCATTTGAAGCTATATCACTTATATCGCAACTATCTGATGTTAAATCATTTGTTTCGCATGGATTTGAAGCTAAACCTTCTACATCGCAATGATTTGCACCTAAATAATGTGTTTCGTATGGATTTGAAGCTAACTCGTTTTTTCCATCTGCATTTGAAGCTATATCACTTATATCCCAAGTGTTTGGAGCTAAATCATTTGTTTCGCATGGATTTGAAGCTAATCCATCTACTTCTTATTGATTTGAAGCTAAATCATGTGTTTCGCTTGGAGTTGAAGCTATCTCGTTTGTTTCGTCTGCATTAGAAGCTATATCACTTATATCGCAACTATCCGATGTTAAATCATTCGTTTCGCATGGATTTGAAGCTAAACCTTCTACATCGCAATGATTTGCACCAAAATAATGTGTTTCGCATGGATTTGAAGCTAACTCGTTTGATTCGTCTGCATTAGAAGCTATATCACTTATATCGCAACTATCTGATGTTAAATCATTTGTTTCGCATGGATTTGATGCTAAACCTTCTACGTCGCAATAATATGAAGCTAAACCTTAACCATCGCATTGATTTGCAACTGAACCATGTGTTTCGCATGGATTTGAAGCTAACTCGTTTGTTTCGTCTGCATTAGAAGCTATATCTTTTATATCGCAAGTATCTGAAGCTAAATCATTTGTGTCGCAAGGATTTGAAGCTAAACCTTCTACATAGCATTGATTTGAAGCTAAATCATGTGTTTCGCATGGATTTGAAACTAACTCGTTTGTTTCCCCTGCATTTGAAGCTGTATCACTTATATCGCAAGTATCTGAAGCTAAATCATTTGTGTCTCATGGTTTTGAAGCTAAACCCTCTTCATAGCATTGATTTGAAGCTTAATCATGTGTTTTTGCGTGGATTTGAAGCTAACTCGTTTGTTTCTCCTGCATTTGAAGCTATATCATTTAGATCGCATGTATCTGATGCTAAATCATTTGTTTCGCATGGATTTGAAGCTAATCCTTCTACTTCGAATTGACTTGAAGCTCATTCATTTGCTTCGCATGGATCTGAAGCTAAACCTTCTACATATCAATCATTTGAAGCATAATCATGTGTTTTGAATGGTTTTGAAGCTAACTCGTTTGTTTCTCCTGCATTCGAAGCTATATTGATTATATCGCATGTATCTGATGTTAAATCATTTGTTTCGCATGGATTTGAAGCTAAACCTTCTACATCGCATTGATTTGCAGCTAAGTCGTGTGTTTCTCATGGATTTAAAGCTAACTCGTTTGTTTCGTCTGCATTTGAGGCTATATCACTTATATCCCAAGTGTTTGAAGCTAAATCATTTGTTTCGCATGGGTTTGAATCTAAATCATGTGTTATGCTTGGATTTGAAGCTAACACATTTGTTTCCCCTGCATTTGAATCTATATCACTTATATCGCAAGTATCTAATGCTAAATCATTTGTTTCGCATGTATTTCAAGCTAAACTTTCTACTTCGTATTGATTTGTAGCTAAATCATGTGTTTCGCATGGATTTGAATCTAACTCGTTTGTTTCGTCTGCATTTGATTCTATATCACTTATATCGCAAGAGTCTGAAGCTAAATCATTTGTTTCGCATGGATGTGAAGCTAAACCTTCTACATCGCATTGATTTAAAGCTGAATCATGTGTTTCGCTTGGATATGAAGCTAACTCGTTTGTTTCGTCTGAATTTGAAGCTATATCTCTTATATCGCAAGTATCTGAAGCTATATCATTTGTGTCGCATGGATGTGAAGCTAAACCTTCTATATCGCATTGATTTGAAGCTAAATCATGTGTTTCGCTTGGATTTGAAACTATCTCGTTTGTTTCGTCTGCATTTGAAGCTATATCACTAATATCGCAACTATCTGATGTTAAATCATTTGTTTAGCATGGATTTGAAGCTGAATCTTCTACATCGCAATGATTTGCAGCTAAATCATGTGTTTCGCATGGATTTGAATCTAACTCGTTTTTTTCGTCTGCATTTGAAGCCATATCACTTATATCGCAAGAATCTGAAGCTAAATCATTTGTTTCGCATGGATGTGAAGCTAAACCTTCTACATCGCATTGATTTAAAGCTGAATCATGTGTTTCGCTTGGATATGAAGCTAACTCGATTGTTTCGTCTGAATTAGAAGCTATATCACTTATATCGCATGTATCTGATGGTAAATCATTTGTTTCGAATGGATTTGAAGCTAAATCTTCTACATCGCATTGATTTCCAGCTAAATCATGTGTTTCGCATGGATTTGAAGCTAACTCGTTTGTTTCGTCAGCATTTGAAGCTATATCTCTTATATCGCAAGTATCTGAAGCTATATCATTTGTGTCGCATGGATTTGATGCTAAACCTTCTATATCGCATTAATTTGAAGCATAATCATCTGTTTTGCATGGATTTGAAGCTAACTCGTTTGTTTCTCCTGCATTTGAAGCTATATAACTTACATCGCATGTATCTGATGCTATATCATTTGTATCGTATAGATTTGATGCTAATCCTTCTACTTCATATTGATTTGAAGCTAAATCATGTTTTTCGCTTGGATTTGAAGATGATACGTTTGTTTCATCTGCATTTGAATCTATATCACTTATATCGCAAGTATCTAATGTTAAATCATTTGTTTCGCATGGATTTGAAGCTAAATCTTTTACATCGCATTGATCTGAAGCTTAATCACGTGTTTTGCATGGATTTGAAGCTAACTCGTTTGTTTCCCCTGCATTTGAAGCTATATCACTTATATCACAACTATCTGATGTTAAATCATTTGTTTCGCATAGATTTGAAGCTAATCCTTCTACTTCGAATTGATTTGAAGCTAAATCATGTGCTTCGCATGGATTTGAAGAAACTCGTTTGTTTCGTCTGCATTTGAAGCTATATCTCTTATTTCGCAAGTATCTAATGTTAAATCATTTGTTTGGCATGGATTTGAAGCTAAACTTTCTACATCGCATTAATTTGAAGCTAAACCGTCTACATCGCATTGATTTCAAGCTAAAACATGTGATTCGCTTGGATTTGAAGCTAACTCATTTGTTTCGACTGCATTTGAAGCTATATCACATATATCGCAAGCGTTTGAAAGTAAATCATTTTTTTCGCATGGATTTGAAACTATCTCGTTTGATTCGTCTGAATTTGAAGCTATGTCACTTATATCGCAACTATCTGATGTTAAATCATTTGGTTCGCATGGATTTGAAGAAACTCGTTTGTTTCGTCTGCATTTGAAACTATATCTCTTATATCGCAAGTATCTGAAGCTATATCATTTGTGTCGCATGGATTTGAAGCTAAACCTTCTATATCGCATTGATTTGAAGCTAAATCATGTGTTTCGCTTGGATTTAAAACTATCTCGTTTGTTTCGTCTGCATTTGAAGCTATATCACTAATATCGCAACTATCTGATGTTAAATCATTTGTTTCGCATGGATTTGAAGCTGAATCTTCTACTTCGAATTGATTTGAAGCTAAATCATGTGCTTCGCATGGATTTGAAGCTAACTCGTTTGTTTCTCCTGCATTTGCAGCTATATCACTTAAATCGCATGTATCTGATGCTAAATCATTTGTTTCGCATGGATTTGAAGCTAAACCTTCTACATCGCATTGATTTGCAGTTAAATCATTCGCTTCGCATGGATTTGAAGCTAACTCGTTTGTTTCGTCAGCGTTTGAAGCTATATCTCTTATATCACAAGTATCTGAAGCTATATCATTTGTGTCGCATGGATTTGAAGCTAAACCTTCTACATCGCATGGCTTTGAAGCTAAACCTTCTACATCGCATTAATTTTATGCGAAACCTTCTACATAATTGATTTGAAGCTAAATCATGTGTTTCGAGTGGATTTGAAGCTAAACCTTCTACATCGCATTGATTTGCATTTAAATCATGTGTTTCGCTTGGATTTGAAACTATCTCGTTTGTTTCGTCTGCATTTGAAGCTATATCACTTATATCGAAACTATCTGATGTTAAATCATTTGTTTCGCATGGATTTGATGCTAAACCTTCTACATCGCAATAATATGAAGCTAAATCATGTGTGTCGCATGGATTTGAAGCTAAACCTTCTACATCGCATTGATTTGCAGCTGAACCATGTGTTTCGCATGGATTTGAAGCTAACTCGTTTGTTTCGTCAGCATTTGGAGCTATATCTTTTATATCGCAAGTATCAGAAGCTAAATCATTTGTGTCGCATGGATTTGAAGCTAAACCTTCTACATCGCACGGCTTTGAAGCTAAACCTTCTACATCGCATTAATTTTATGCGAAACCTTCTACATCGCATTGATTTTAAGCTAAATCATGTGTGTCGCATGCAGTTGAAGCTAGCTCGATTGTTTCGAGTGCATTTGAAGCTATATCACCTATATCGCAAGTATCTGAAGCTAAATCATTTGTATCGCATGGATTTGAAGCTAAACCTTCTACATCGCATTTATTTGCAGCTGAATCATGTGTTTCGCATGGATTTGAAGCTAACTCGTTTGTTTTGTCTGCATTTGAAGCTATATCACATATATCGCAAGCGTTTGAAAGTAAATCATTTTTTTCGCATGGATTTGAAACTATCTCGTTTGATTCGTCTGCATTGGAAGATATATCACTTATATCTCAACTATCTGATGTTAAATCATTTGTTTCGCATGGATTTGAAGCTAAATCTTCTACATCGCGTTGATTTGAAGCTTAATCACGTGTTTTGTATGGACTTGAAGCTAATTCGTTTGTTTCCCCTGCATTTGAAACTAATTCCCTTATATCGCATGTATCTGATGCTAAATCATTTGTATCGCATAGATTTGAAGCTAATCCTTCTACTTCGAATTGATTTGAAGCTAAATCATGTGATTCGCTTGGATTTGGATCTAATTCGTTTATTTCGTCTGCATTTGAAGCTATATCACTTATATCCCAAGTGTTTGAAGCTAAATCACTTGTTTCGCATGGATTTGAAGCTGAACCTTCTACATCGCATTGATTTGAATCTTAATCATGTGTGTTAATTGGATTTGAAGCTAACTCGTTTGTTTCGTCTGCATTTGAAGCAATATCACTTATATCCCAAGTGTTTGAAACTAAATCATTTGTTTCGCATGGATTTGAAGCTAAACCTTCTATATCGGATTATTTGAAGCTAAATCATGTGTTTCGCGTGGATTAGAAGCTAAACCTTCTACATCGCATTGATTTGAAGCGAAATCATGTGTTTCGATTGGATTTGAAGCTAACTCGTTTGTTTCGTCTGCATTAGAAGCTATATCTTTTATATCGCAAGTATCTGAAGCTAAATCATTTGTGTCGCAAGGATTTGAAGCTAAACCTTCTACATAGCATTGATTTGAAGCTAAATCATGTGTTTCGCATGGATTTGAAACTAACTCGTTTGTTTCCCCTGCATTTGAAGCTGTATCACTTATATCGCAAGTATCTGAAGCTAAATCATTTGTGTCTCATGGTTTTGAAGCTAAACCCTCTTCATAGCATTGATTTGAAGCTTAATCATGTGTTTTTGCGTGGATTTGAAGCTAACTCGTTTGTTTCTCCTGCATTTGAAGCTATATCATTTAGATCGCATGTATCTGATGCTAAATCATTTGTTTCGCATGGATTTGAAGCTAATCCTTCTACTTCGAATTGACTTGAAGCTCATTCATTTGCTTCGCATGGATCTGAAGCTAAACCTTCTACATATCAATCATTTGAAGCATAATCATGTGTTTTGAATGGTTTTGAAGCTAACTCGTTTGTTTCTCCTGCATTCGAAGCTATATTGATTATATCGCATGTATCTGATGTTAAATCATTTGTTTCGCATGGATTTGAAGCTAAACCTTCTACATCGCATTGATTTGCAGCTAAGTCGTGTGTTTCTCATGGATTTAAAGCTAACTCGTTTGTTTCGTCTGCATTTGAGGCTATATCACTTATATCCCAAGTGTTTGAAGCTAAATCATTTGTTTCGCATGGGTTTGAATCTAAATCATGTGTTATGCTTGGATTTGAAGCTAACACATTTGTTTCCCCTGCATTTGAATCTATATCACTTATATCGCAAGTATCTAATGCTAAATCATTTGTTTCGCATGTATTTCAAGCTAAACTTTCTACTTCGTATTGATTTGTAGCTAAATCATGTGTTTCGCATGGATTTGAATCTAACTCGTTTGTTTCGTCTGCATTTGATTCTATATCACTTATATCGCAAGAGTCTGAAGCTAAATCATTTGTTTCGCATGGATGTGAAGCTAAACCTTCTACATCGCATTGATTTAAAGCTGAATCATGTGTTTCGCTTGGATATGAAGCTAACTCGTTTGTTTCGTCTGAATTTGAAGCTATATCTCTTATATCGCAAGTATCTGAAGCTATATCATTTGTGTCGCATGGATGTGAAGCTAAACCTTCTATATCGCATTGATTTGAAGCTAAATCATGTGTTTCGCTTGGATTTGAAACTATCTCGTTTGTTTCGTCTGCATTTGAAGCTATATCACTAATATCGCAACTATCTGATGTTAAATCATTTGTTTAGCATGGATTTGAAGCTGAATCTTCTACATCGCAATGATTTGCAGCTAAATCATGTGTTTCGCATGGATTTGAATCTAACTCGTTTTTTTCGTCTGCATTTGAAGCCATATCACTTATATCGCAAGAATCTGAAGCTAAATCATTTGTTTCGCATGGATGTGAAGCTAAACCTTCTACATCGCATTGATTTAAAGCTGAATCATGTGTTTCGCTTGGATATGAAGCTAACTCGATTGTTTCGTCTGAATTAGAAGCTATATCACTTATATCGCATGTATCTGATGGTAAATCATTTGTTTCGAATGGATTTGAAGCTAAATCTTCTACATCGCATTGATTTCCAGCTAAATCATGTGTTTCGCATGGATTTGAAGCTAACTCGTTTGTTTCGTCAGCATTTGAAGCTATATCTCTTATATCGCAAGTATCTGAAGCTATATCATTTGTGTCGCATGGATTTGATGCTAAACCTTCTATATCGCATTAATTTGAAGCATAATCATCTGTTTTGCATGGATTTGAAGCTAACTCGTTTGTTTCTCCTGCATTTGAAGCTATATAACTTACATCGCATGTATCTGATGCTATATCATTTGTATCGTATAGATTTGATGCTAATCCTTCTACTTCATATTGATTTGAAGCTAAATCATGTTTTTCGCTTGGATTTGAAGATGATACGTTTGTTTCATCTGCATTTGAATCTATATCACTTATATCGCAAGTATCTAATGTTAAATCATTTGTTTCGCATGGATTTGAAGCTAAATCTTTTACATCGCATTGATCTGAAGCTTAATCACGTGTTTTGCATGGATTTGAAGCTAACTCGTTTGTTTCCCCTGCATTTGAAGCTATATCACTTATATCACAACTATCTGATGTTAAATCATTTGTTTCGCATAGATTTGAAGCTAATCCTTCTACTTCGAATTGATTTGAAGCTAAATCATGTGCTTCGCATGGATTTGAAGAAACTCGTTTGTTTCGTCTGCATTTGAAGCTATATCTCTTATTTCGCAAGTATCTAATGTTAAATCATTTGTTTGGCATGGATTTGAAGCTAAACTTTCTACATCGCATTAATTTGAAGCTAAACCGTCTACATCGCATTGATTTCAGCTAAAACATGTGATTCGCTTGGATTTGAAGCTAACTCATTTGTTTCGACTGCATTTGAAGCTATATCACATATATCGCAAGCGTTTGAAAGTAAATCATTTTTTTCGCATGGATTTGAAACTATCTCGTTTGATTCGTCTGAATTTGAAGCTATGTCACTTATATCGCAACTATCTGATGTTAAATCATTTGGTTCGCATGGATTTGAAGAAACTCGTTTGTTTCGTCTGCATTTGAAACTATATCTCTTATATCGCAAGTATCTGAAGCTATATCATTTGTGTCGCATGGATTTGAAGCTAAACCTTCTATATCGCATTGATTTGAAGCTAAATCATGTGTTTCGCTTGGATTTAAAACTATCTCGTTTGTTTCGTCTGCATTTGAAGCTATATCACTAATATCGCAACTATCTGATGTTAAATCATTTGTTTCGCATGGATTTGAAGCTGAATCTTCTACTTCGAATTGATTTGAAGCTAAATCATGTGCTTCGCATGGATTTGAAGCTAACTCGTTTGTTTCTCCTGCATTTGCAGCTATATCACTTAAATCGCATGTATCTGATGCTAAATCATTTGTTTCGCATGGATTTGAAGCTAAACCTTCTACATCGCATTGATTTGCAGTTAAATCATTCGCTTCGCATGGATTTGAAGCTAACTCGTTTGTTTCGTCAGCGTTTGAAGCTATATCTCTTATATCACAAGTATCTGAAGCTATATCATTTGTGTCGCATGGATTTGAAGCTAAACCTTCTACATCGCATGGCTTTGAAGCTAAACCTTCTACATCGCATTAATTTTATGCGAAACCTTCTACATCGCATTGATTTGAAGCTAAATCATGTGTTTCGAGTGGATTTGAAGCTAAACCTTCTACATCGCATTGATTTGCATTTAAATCATGTGTTTCGCTTGGATTTGAAACTATCTCGTTTGTTTCGTCTGCATTTGAAGCTATATCACTTATATCGAAACTATCTGATGTTAAATCATTTGTTTCGCATGGATTTGATGCTAAACCTTCTACATCGCAATAATATGAAGCTAAATCATGTGTGTCGCATGGATTTGAAGCTAAACCTTCTACATCGCATTGATTTGCAGCTGAACCATGTGTTTCGCATGGATTTGAAGCTAACTCGTTTGTTTCGTCAGCATTTGGAGCTATATCTTTTATATCGCAAGTATCAGAAGCTAAATCATTTGTGTCGCATGGATTTGAAGCTAAACCTTCTACATCGCACGGCTTTGAAGCTAAACCTTCTACATCGCATTAATTTTATGCGAAACCTTCTACATCGCATTGATTTTAAGCTAAATCATGTGTGTCGCATGCAGTTGAAGCTAGCTCGATTGTTTCGAGTGCATTTGAAGCTATATCACCTATATCGCAAGTATCTGAAGCTAAATCATTTGTATCGCATGGATTTGAAGCTAAACCTTCTACATCGCATTTATTTGCAGCTGAATCATGTGTTTCGCATGGATTTGAAGCTAACTCGTTTGTTTTGTCTGCATTTGAAGCTATATCACATATATCGCAAGCGTTTGAAAGTAAATCATTTTTTTCGCATGGATTTGAAACTATCTCGTTTGATTCGTCTGCATTGGAAGATATATCACTTATATCTCAACTATCTGATGTTAAATCATTTGTTTCGCATGGATTTGAAGCTAAATCTTCTACATCGCGTTGATTTGAAGCTTAATCACGTGTTTTGTATGGACTTGAAGCTAATTCGTTTGTTTCCCCTGCATTTGAAACTAATTCCCTTATATCGCATGTATCTGATGCTAAATCATTTGTATCGCATAGATTTGAAGCTAATCCTTCTACTTCGAATTGATTTGAAGCTAAATCATGTGATTCGCTTGGATTTGGATCTAATTCGTTTATTTCGTCTGCATTTGAAGCTATATCACTTATATCCCAAGTGTTTGAAGCTAAATCACTTGTTTCGCATGGATTTGAAGCTGAACCTTCTACATCGCATTGATTTGAATCTTAATCATGTGTGTTAATTGGATTTGAAGCTAACTCGTTTGTTTCGTCTGCATTTGAAGCAATATCACTTATATCCCAAGTGTTTGAAACTAAATCATTTGTTTCGCATGGATTTGAAGCTAAACCTTCTATATCGGATTATTTGAAGCTAAATCATGTGTTTCGCGTGGATTAGAAGCTAAACCTTCTACATCGCATTGATTTGAAGCGAAATCATGTGTTTCGATTGGATTTGAAGCTATCTCGTTTGTTTCGTCTGCATTTGAAGCTATATATCTTATATCGCAAGTATCTGAAGCTAAATCATTTGTTTCGCATGGATTTGAAGCTAAACCTTGTACATCGCATTGATTTGTAGCTTAATCATGTGTTTTGTATGGATTTGAAGCTAACTCGTGTGTTTCCCCTGAATTTGAAGCTATATCTCTTATGTCGCAAGTATCTGGAGCTAAATCATTTGTTTCGCATGGATGTGAAGCTAAACCTTCTACTTCGAATTGATTTGAAGCTAAATCATGTGTTTGGCTTGGATATGAAGCTAACTCGTTTGTTTCATCTGAATTTGAAGCTAATTCACTTATATCGTATGTATCTGATACTAAATCATTTGTATCGCATCGATTTGAAGCTAATCCTTCTACTTCGAATTGATTTGAAGCTAAATCATGTGCTTCGCATGGATTTGAAGCTAACTCGTATGTTCCGTTTCCATTTGAAGCTATATCACTTATATCGCAACTATCTGATGTTAAGTCATTTGTTTCACATGGATTTGAAGCAAAACCTTCTACATCGCATTGATTTGCAGCTAAATCTTGTGTTTCGCATGGATTTGAAGCTAACTCGTTTGTTTCGTCTGCATTTAAAGCTACATCACTTATATCCCAAGTGTTTGAAACTAAATCATTTGTTTCGCATGGATTTGAATCTAAACCTTGTACATCGCATTGATTTAAAGCTAAATCATTTGTTTCGCATGGATTTGAAGCTAAACCTTGTACATCGCATTGATTTGAAGCTTAATCATGTGTTTTGTATGGATTTGAAGCTATCTCGTGTGTTTCCCCTGAATTTGAAGCTATATCTCTTATGTCGCAAGTATCTGGAGCTAAATCATTTGTTTCGCATGGATGTGAAGCTACACCTTCTACTTCGACTTGTTTTGAAGCTAAATTATGTGTTTGGCTTGGATATGAAGCTAAACCTTCTACATCGCTTGGATTTGAAGCTAAACCTTCTACATCGCATTGATTTGAAGCTAAATCATGTGTTTCGTTTGGATTTGAAACTATCTCGTTTGATTCGTCTGCATTTGAAGCTGTATCACTTATATCGCAAGTATCTGAAGCGAAATCATTTGTGTCTCATGGATTTGAAGCTAAACGTTCTACATAGCATTGATTTGAAGCTTAATCACGTGTTTTGTATGGATTTGAAGCTATCTCGTTTGTTTCCCCTGCATTTGAAGCTATACCACTTATAATGCATGTATCTGATGCTAAATCATTTGTATCGCATGGATTTGAAGCTAATCCTTCTACTTCGAATTGATGTGAAGCTAAATCATGTGCTTCGCATGGATTTGAAGCTAACTCGTTTGTTTCGTCTGCATTTTAAGCTATATCTCTTATATCGCAAGTATCTGAAGCTATATCATTTGTGTCGCATGGATTTGAAGCTAAACCTTCTATATCGCATTGATTTGAAACTAAATCATGTGTTTCGCGCGGATTTGAAGCTAAACCTTCTACATCGCTTTGATATGAAGCTAAATCATGTGTTTCGCTTGGATTTGAAACTATCTCGTTTGATTCGTCAGCATTTGAAGCTATATCACTTATATCGCAACTATCTGATGTTAAATCATTTGTTTCGCATGGATTTGAAGCTGAATATTCTACATCGCATTGATTTGAAGCTTAGTCACGTGTTTTGTATGGATTTGAAGCTAACTCGTTTGTTTCCCCTGCATTTGAAGCTAATTCACTTATATCGCATGTATCTGATGCAGCAGCATTTGTATCGCAAAGATTTGAAGCTAATCCTTCTACTTCGAATTGATTTGAAGCTAAATCATGTGCTTCGCATGGATTTGAAGCTAACTCGTTTGTTTCGTCTGCATTTGAAGCTATATCCCTTATATCGCAAGTATTTGAAGCTAAATCATTTGTGTCGCATGGATTTGAAGCTAAACCTTCTACATCGCATTGATTTAAAGATAAATCATGTGTTTCGCGTGGTTATGAATCGAACTCGTTTGTTTCGTCTGCATTTGAAGCTATATATCTTATAACGCAAGTATCTGAAGCTAAATCATTTGTGTCGCATGGATTTGAAGCTAAACCTTCTATATCGCATTGATTTGAAGCATAATCATCTGTTTTGCATGGATTTGAAGCTGACTCGTTTTTTTCTCCTGCATTTGAAGCTATATCACTTATATCGCATGTATCTGATGCAGAAGCATTTGTATCGCATAGATTTGAAGCTAATCCTTCTACTTCGAATTGATTTGAAGCTAAATCATGTGTTTCGCATGGATATGAAGCTTAGTCGTTTGTTTCGTCTGCATTTGAAGCAATATCACTTATATCCCAAGTGTTTGAAACTAAATCATTTGTTTCGCATGGATTTGAAGCTAAACCTTCTATATCGGATTATTTGAAGCTAAATCATGTGTTTCGCGTGGATTAGAAGCTAAACCTTCTACATCGCATTGATTTGAAGCTAAATCATGTGTTTCGATTGGATTTGAAGCTATCTCGTTTGTTTCGTCTGCATTTGAAGCTATATATCTTATATCGCAAGTATCTGAAGCTAAATCATTAGTTTCGCATGGATTTGAAGCTGAATTTTCTATATCGCATTGATTTGAATCTAAATCATGTGGTTCGCATGGATTTGAAGCTAAACCTTCTACATCGCATGGCTTTGAAGCTAAACCTTCTACATCGCATTAATTTTATGCGAAACCTTCTACATCGCATTGATTTTAAGCTAAATCATGTGTGTCGCATGCAGTTGAAGCTAGCTCGATTGTTTCGAGTGCATTTGAAGCTATATCACCTATATCGCAAGTATCTGAAGCTAAATCATTTGTATCGCATGGATTTGAAGCTAAACCTTCTACATCGCATTTATTTGCAGCTGAATCATGTGCTTCGCATGGATTTGAAGCTAACTCGTTTGTTTCGTCTGCATTTGAAGCTATATCCCTTATATCGCAAGTATTTGAAGCTAAATCATTTGTGTCGCATGGATTTGAAGCTAAACCTTCTACATCGCATTGATTTAAAGATAAATCATGTGTTTCGCTTGGTTATGAATCGAACTCGTTTGTTTCGTCTGCATTTGAAGCTATATATCTTATAACGCAAGTATCTGAAGCTAAATCATTTGTGTCGCATGGATTTGAAGCTAAACCTTCTATATCGCATTGATTTGAAGCATAATCATCTGTTTTGCATGGATTTGAAGCTGACTCGTTTTTTTCTCCTGCATTTGAAGCTATATCACTTATATCGCATGTATCTGATGCAGAAGCATTTGTATCGCATAGATTTGAAGCTAATCCTTCTACTTCGAATTGATTTGAATCTAAATCATGTGGTTCGCATGGATTTGAAGCTAAACCTTCTACATCGCATGGCTTTGAAGCTAAACCTTCTACATCGCATTAATTTTATGCGAAACCTTCTACATCGCATTGATTTTAAGCTAAATCATGTGTGTCGCATGCAGTTGAAGCTAGCTCGATTGTTTCGAGTGCATTTGAAGCTATATCACCTATATCGCAAGTATCTGAAGCTAAATCATTTGTATCGCATGGATTTGAAGCTAAACCTTCTACATCGCATTTATTTGCAGCTGAATCATGTGTTTCGCATGGATTTGAAGCTAACTCGTTTGTTTTGTCTGCATTTGAAGCTATATCACATATATCGCAAGCGTTTGAAAGTAAATCATTTTTTTCGCATGGATTTGAAACTATCTCGTTTGATTCGTCTGCATTGGAAGATATATCACTTATATCTCAACTATCTGATGTTAAATCATTTGTTTCGCATGGATTTGAAGCTAAATCTTCTACATCGCGTTGATTTGAAGCTTAATCACGTGTTTTGTATGGACTTGAAGCTAATTCGTTTGTTTCCCCTGCATTTGAAACTAATTCCCTTATATCGCATGTATCTGATGCTAAATCATTTGTATCGCATAGATTTGAAGCTAATCCTTCTACTTCGAATTGATTTGAAGCTAAATCATGTGATTCGCTTGGATTTGGATCTAATTCGTTTATTTCGTCTGCATTTGAAGCTATATCACTTATATCCCAAGTGTTTGAAGCTAAATCATTTGTTTCGCATGGATTTGAAGCTGAACCTTCTACATCGCATTGATTTGAATCTTAATCATGTGTGTTAATTGGATTTGAAGCTAACTCGTTTGTTTCGTCTGCATTTGAAGCAATATCACTTATATCCCAAGTGTTTGAAACTAAATCATTTGTTTCGCATGGATTTGAAGCTAAACCTTCTATATCGGATTATTTGAAGCTAAATCATGTGTTTCGCGTGGATTAGAAGCTAAACCTTCTACATCGCATTGATTTGAAGCTAAATCATGTGTTTCGATTGGATTTGAAGCTATCTCGTTTGTTTCGTCTGCATTTGAAGCTATATATCTTATATCGCAAGTATCTGAAGCTAAATCATTTGTTTCGCATGGATTTGAAGCTAAACCTTGTACATCGCATTGATTTGTAGCTTAATCATGTGTTTTGTATGGATTTGAAGCTAACTCGTGTGTTTCCCCTGAATTTGAAGCTATATCTCTTATGTCGCAAGTATCTGGAGCTAAATCATTTGTTTCGCATGGATGTGAAGCTAAACCTTCTACTTCGAATTGATTTGAAGCTAAATCATGTGTTTGGCTTGGATATGAAGCTAACTCGTTTGTTTCATCTGAATTTGAAGCTATATCTCTTATATCGCAAGTATCTGAAGCTAAATCACTTGTTACGCATGGATGTGAAGCTAAACCTTCTACATCGCATGGATTTGCAGCTAAATCATGTGTCTCGCATGGATTTGAAGCTAAACCGTCTACATCGCATTCACTTGAAGCTAAATCATGTGTTTCGCTTGGATTTGAAACTATCTCGTTTGTCTCGTCTGCATTTGAAGCTATATCACTTATATTGCAACTATCTGATGTTAAATCATTTGTTTCGCATGGATTTGAAGATAATCTTCTACATCGCATTGATTTGAAGCCTAATCACGTGTTTTGTATGGATTTGAAGCTAACTCGTTTGTTTCCCCTGCATTTGAAGCTAATTCACTTATATCGTATGTATCTGATACTAAATCATTTGTATCGCATCGATTTGAAGCTAATCCTTCTACTTCGAATTGATTTGAAGCTAAATCATGTGCTTCGCATGGATTTGAAGCTAACTCGTTTGTTCCGTTTCCATTTGAAGCTATATCACTTATATCGCAACTATCTGATGTTAAGTCATTTGTTTCACATGGATTTGAAGCAAAACCTTCTACATCGCATTGATTTGCAGCTAAATCTTGTGTTTCGCATGGATTTGAAGCTAACTCGTTTGTTTCGTCTGCATTTAAAGCTACATCACTTATATCCCAAGTGTTTGAAACTAAATCATTTGTTTCGCATGGATTTGAATCTAAACCTTGTACATCGCATTGATTTAAAGCTAAATCATTTGTTTCGCATGGATGTGAAGCTACACCTTCTACTTCGACTTGTTTTGAAGCTAAATTATGTGTTTGGCTTGGATATGAAGCTAAACCTTCTACATCGCTTGGATTTGAAGCTAAACCTTCTACATCGCATTGATTTGAAGCTAAATCATGTGTTTCGTTTGGATTTGAAACTATCTCGTTTGATTCGTCTGCATTTGAAGCTGTATCACTTATATCGCAAGTATCTGAAGCGAAATCATTTGTGTCTCATGGATTTGAAGCTAAACGTTCTACATAGCATTGATTTGAAGCTTAATCACGTGTTTTGTATGGATTTGAAGCTATCTCGTTTGTTTCCCCTGCATTTGAAGCTATACCACTTATAATGCATGTATCTGATGCTAAATCATTTGTATCGCATGGATTTGAAGCTAATCCTTCTACTTCGAATTGATGTGAAGCTAAATCATGTGCTTCGCATGGATTTGAAGCTAACTCGTTTGTTTCGTCTGCATTTTAAGCTATATCTCTTATATCGCAAGTATCTGAAGCTATATCATTTGTGTCGCATGGATTTGAAGCTAAACCTTCTATATCGCATTGATTTGAAACTAAATCATGTGTTTCGCGCGGATTTGAAGCTAAACCTTCTACATCGCTTTGATATGAAGCTAAATCATGTGTTTCGCTTGGATTTGAAACTATCTCGTTTGATTCGTCAGCATTTGAAGCTATATCACTTATATCGCAACTATCTGATGTTAAATCATTTGTTTCGCATGGATTTGAAGCTGAATATTCTACATCGCATTGATTTGAAGCTTAGTCACGTGTTTTGTATGGATTTGAAGCTAACTCGTTTGTTTCCCCTGCATTTGAAGCTAATTCACTTATATCGCATGTATCTGATGCAGCAGCATTTGTATCGCAAAGATTTGAAGCTAATCCTTCTACTTCGAATTGATTTGAAGCTAAATCATGTGCTTCGCATGGATTTGAAGCTAACTCGTTTGTTTCGTCTGCATTTGAAGCTATATCCCTTATATCGCAAGTATTTGAAGCTAAATCATTTGTGTCGCATGGATTTGAAGCTAAACCTTCTACATCGCATTGATTTAAAGATAAATCATGTGTTTCGCTTGGTTATGAATCGAACTCGTTTGTTTCGTCTGCATTTGAAGCTATATATCTTATAACGCAAGTATCTGAAGCTAAATCATTTGTGTCGCATGGATTTGAAGCTAAACCTTCTATATCGCATTGATTTGAAGCATAATCATCTGTTTTGCATGGATTTGAAGCTGACTCGTTTTTTTCTCCTGCATTTGAAGCTATATCACTTATATCGCATGTATCTGATGCAGAAGCATTTGTATCGCATAGATTTGAAGCTAATCCTTCTACTTCGAATTGATTTGAAGCTAAATCATGTGTTTCGCATGGATATGAAGCTTAGTCGTTTGTTTCGTCTGCATTTGAAGCAATATCACTTATATCCCAAGTGTTTGAAACTAAATCATTTGTTTCGCATGGATTTGAAGCTAAACCTTCTATATCGGATTATTTGAAGCTAAATCATGTGTTTCGCGTGGATTAGAAGCTAAACCTTCTACATCGCATTGATTTGAAGCTAAATCATGTGTTTCGATTGGATTTGAAGCTATCTCGTTTGTTTCGTCTGCATTTGAAGCTATATATCTTATATCGCAAGTATCTGAAGCTAAATCATTTGTTTCGCATGGATTTGAAGCTAAACCTTGTACATCGCATTGATTTGAAGCTTAATCATGTGTTTTGTATGGATTTGAAGCTAACTCGTTTGTTTCCCCTGCATTTGAAGCTAATTCACTTATATCGTATGTATCTGATACTAAATCATTTGTATCGCATAGATTTGAATCTAATCCTTCTACTTCGAATTGATTTGAAGCTAAATCATGTGCTTCGCATGGATTTGAAGCCAACTCGTTTGTTTCGTCTGCATTTAAAACTACATCACTTATATCCCAAGTGTTTGAAACTAAATCATTTGTTTCGCATTGATTTGAATCTAAACCTTGTACATCGCATTGATTTAAAGCTAAATCATTTGTTTCGCATGGATTTGAAGCTAAACCTTGTACATCGCATTGACTTGAAGCTTAATCATGTGTTTTGTATGGATTTGAAGCTAACTCGTGTGTTTCCCCTGAATTTGAAGCAATATCTCTTATGTCGCAAGTATCTGGAGCTAAATCATTTGTTTCGCATGGATGTGAAGCTACACCTTCTACTTCGACTTGTTTTGAAGCTAAATTATGTGGTTGGCTTGGATATGAAGCTAACATGTTTGTTTCGTCTGAATTTGAAGCTATATCTCTTATATCGCAAGTATCTGAAGCTAAATCACTTGTTTCGCATGGATGTGAAGCTAAACTTTTTACATCGCATTGATTTGAAGCTAAGTCATGTGTTTCGTTTGGATTTGAAACTATCTCGTTTGATTCGTCTGCATTTGAAGCTATATCACTTATATCGCAACTATCTGATGTTAAATCATTTGTTTCGCATGGATCTGAAGCTAAACCTTCTACATCGCATTGACTTAAAGCTAAATCATGTGTTTCGCGTGGATTTGAAGCTAATCCTTCTACTTCGAATTGATTTGAAGCTAAATCATGTGCTTCGCATGGATTTGAAGATAACTTGTTTGTTCCGTCCGCATTTGAAGCTATATCTCTTATATCTCAAGTATCTGAAGCTATATCATTTGTGTCGCATGGATTTTAAGCTAAACCTTCTATATCGCATTGATTTGAAGCTAAATCATGTGTTTCGCGTGGATTTGAAGCTAAACCTCCTACATCGCATTGATTTGAAGCTAAATCACGTGTTTCGCTTGGATTTGAAGCTAAACCTTCTACATCGCTTGGATTTGAAGCTAAACCTTCTACATCGCATTGATTTGAAGCTAAATCATGTGTTTCGCGTGGATTTGAAGTTAAACCTTCTACATGGCAATGATTTGAAGCTAAATCATGTGATTCGCTTGGATTTGGATCTAACTCGTTTATTTCGTCTGCATTTGAAGCTATATCACTTATATCGCAACTATCTGATGTTAAATCATTTGTTTCGCATGGATTTGAAGCTAAATCTTCTACGTCGCATTGATTTGCAGCTAAATCATGTGTTTCGCATGGATATGAAGCTAAACCTTCTACTTCGAATTGATTTGAAGCTAAATCATGTGCTTCGCATGGATTTGAAGCTAACTCGTTTGTTTCGTCTGCATTTGAAGCTATATCTATTATATCGCAAGTATCTGAAGCTATATCATTTGTGTCGCATGGATTTGAAGACAAACCTTCTATATTGCTTTGATTTGAAGCTAAATCATGTGTTTCGCGTGGATTTGAAGCTAAACCTTCTACGTCGCATTGATTTGAAGCTAAATCATGTGTTTCGCATGGATTTGAAGTTAAACCTTCCACATCGCAATGATTTGAAGCTAAATCAAGTGATTCGCTTGGATTTGGTGCTAACTCGTTTGTTTCGTTCGCATTTGAAGCTATATCACATATATCCCAAGCGTTTGAAAGTAAATCATTTGCTCTAATGGATTTGAAGTTAAACCTTCTACATCGCAATGATTTGAAGCTAAACCATGTGATTCGCTTGGATTTGGATCTAACTCGTTTATTTAGTCTGCATTTGAAGCTATATCACTTATATCGCAACTATCTGATGTTAAATCGTTTGTTTCGCATGGATTTGAAGCTAAACCTGCTACATCGCATTGATTTGAAGCTAAGTCATGTGATTCGCTTGGATTTGGAGCTAACTCGTTTATTTCGTCTGCATTTGAAGCTATATCACTTATATCCCAAGTGTTTGAAGCTAAATCGTTTGCTTCGCATGGATTTGAAGTTAAACCTTCCACATCGCAATGATTTGAAGCTAAATCATGTGATCCGCTTGGATTTGGAGCTAACTCGTTTATTTCGTCTGCATTTGAAGCTGTACCACTTATATCGCAACTATCTGATGTTAAATCATCTGTTTCGCATGGATTTGAAGCTAAACCTTCTATATCGCATTGATTTGAAGCTAAATCATGTGTTTGGCGTGTATTTGACGCTAAACCTTCTACATCGCATTGATTTGAAGCTAAGTCATGTGTTTCGCTTGGATTTGAAGCTATCTCGTTTTTTTCGTCTGCGTTTGAAGCTATATCACATATATCGCATGTATCTGATGCTAAATAATTTGTATCGCATAGATTTGAAGCTAATCCTTCTACTTCGAATTGATTTGAAGCTAAATCATGTGCTTCGCTTGGATTTGATGCTATCTAGTTTGTTTCGTCTGCATTTGAAGCTATATCACTTATATCCTAAGTGTTTGAAGCCAAATCATTTGTTTCGCATGGATTTGAAGCTAAACTTTCTACATAGCATTGATTTGAAGCTTAATCACGTGTTTTGTATGGATTTGTAGCTAACTCGTTTGTTTCGTCTGCATTTGAAGCTATATAACTTATATCGCAACTATCTGATGTTAGATCATTTGTTTCGCATGGATTTGAAGCTAAATCTTCTACATCGCAATGATTTGCAGCTAAATCATGTGTTTCGTATGGATTTGAAGCTAACTCGTTTGTTTCGTCTGCATTTGAAGCTATATCACTTATTTCGCAACTATCTGATGTTAAATCATTTGTATCGCATGGATTTGAAGCTAAACCTTCTACATCGCATTGATTTGAAGCTAAATCATGTGTTTGGCGTGTATTTTCCGCTAAACCTTCTACATCGCATTGATTTGAAGCTAAGTCATGTGTTTCGCTTGGATTTGAAGCTATCTCGTTTCTTTCGTCTGCATTTGAAGCTATATCACTTATATCGCAACTATCTGATGTTAAACCATTTGTATCGCATGGATTTGAAGCTAAATCTTCTATATCGCATTTATTTGCAACTGAATCATGTGTTTCGTATGGATTTGAAGCTAACTCGTTTGCTTCGTCTGCATTTGAAGCTATATCACTTATATCCCAAGTGTTTGAAGCTAAATCATTTGTTTCGCATGGATTTCAAGTTAAACCTTCTTCATCGCATTGATTTGAAGCGAAATCATGTGTTTCGCTTGGATTTGAAGCTATCTCTTTTGTTTCGTCTGCATTTGAAGCTATATCACTTATATAGCATGTTTCTGATGCTGAATCATTTGTATCGCATGGAATGAAGATAATCCTTCTACTTCGAATTGATTTGAAGCTAAATCATGTGCTTCGCATGGATTTGAAGCTAACTCGTTTGTTTCGTCTGCATTTGAAGCTATATCCCTTATATCGCAAGTATTTGAAGCTAAATCATTTGTGTCGCATGGATTTGAAGCTAAACCTTCTACATCGCATTGATTTAAAGATAAATCATGTGTTTCGCTTGGTTATGAATCGAACTCGTTTGTTTCGTCTGCATTTGAAGCTATATATCTTATAACGCAAGTATCTGAAGCTAAATCATTTGTGTCGCATGGATTTGAAGCTAAACCTTCTATATCGCATTGATTTGAAGCATAATCATCTGTTTTGCATGGATTTGAAGCTGACTCGTTTTTTTCTCCTGCATTTGAAGCTATATCACTTATATCGCATGTATCTGATGCAGAAGCATTTGTATCGCATAGATTTGAAGCTAATCCTTCTACTTCGAATTGATTTGAAGCTAAATCATGTGTTTCGCATGGATATGAAGCTTAGTCGTTTGTTTCGTCTGCATTTGAAGCAATATCACTTATATCCCAAGTGTTTGAAACTAAATCATTTGTTTCGCATGGATTTGAAGCTAAACCTTCTATATCGGATTATTTGAAGCTAAATCATGTGTTTCGCGTGGATTAGAAGCTAAACCTTCTACATCGCATTGATTTGAAGCTAAATCATGTGTTTCGATTGGATTTGAAGCTATCTCGTTTGTTTCGTCTGCATTTGAAGCTATATATCTTATATCGCAAGTATCTGAAGCTAAATCATTTGTTTCGCATGGATTTGAAGCTAAACCTTGTACATCGCATTGATTTGAAGCTTAATCATGTGTTTTGTATGGATTTGAAGCTAACTCGTTTGTTTCCCCTGCATTTGAAGCTAATTCACTTATATCGTATGTATCTGATACTAAATCATTTGTATCGCATAGATTTGAATCTAATCCTTCTACTTCGAATTGATTTGAAGCTAAATCATGTGCTTCGCATGGATTTGAAGCCAACTCGTTTGTTTCGTCTGCATTTAAAACTACATCACTTATATCCCAAGTGTTTGAAACTAAATCATTTGTTTCGCATTGATTTGAATCTAAACCTTGTACATCGCATTGATTTAAAGCTAAATCATTTGTTTCGCATGGATTTGAAGCTAAACCTTGTACATCGCATTGACTTGAAGCTTAATCATGTGTTTTGTATGGATTTGAAGCTAACTCGTGTGTATCCCCTGAATTTGAAGCAATATCTCTTATGTCGCAAGTATCTGGAGCTAAATCATTTGTTTCGCATGGATGTGAAGCTACACCTTCTACTTCGACTTGTTTTGAAGCTAAATTATGTGGTTGGCTTGGATATGAAGCTAACATGTTTGTTTCGTCTGAATTTGAAGCTATATCTCTTATATCGCAAGTATCTGAAGCTAAATCACTTGTTTCGCATGGATGTGAAGCTAAACTTTTTACATCGCATTGATTTGAAGCTAAGTCATGTGTTTCGTTTGGATTTGAAACTATCTCGTTTGATTCGTCTGCATTTGAAGCTATATCACTTATATCGCAACTATCTGATGTTAAATCATTTGTTTCGCATGGATCTGAAGCTAAACCTTCTACATCGCATTGACTTAAAGCTAAATCATGTGTTTCGCGTGGATTTGAAGCTAATCCTTCTACTTCGAATTGATTTGAAGCTAAATCATGTGCTTCGCATGGATTTGAAGATAACTTGTTTGTTCTGTCCGCATTTGAAGCTATATCTCTTATATCTCAAGTATCTGAAGCTATATCATTTGTGTCGCATGGATTTTAAGCTAAACCTTCTATATCGCATTGATTTGAAGCTAAATCATGTGTTTCGCGTGGATTTGAAGCTAAACCTCCTACATCGCATTGATTTGAAGCTAAATCACGTGTTTCGCTTGGATTTGAAGCTAAACCTTCTACATCGCTTGGATTTGAAGCTAAACCTTCTACATCGCATTGATTTGAAGCTAAATCATGTGTTTCGCGTGGATTTGAAGTTAAACCTTCTACATGGCAATGATTTGAAGCTAAATCATGTGATTCGCTTGGATTTGGATCTAACTCGTTTATTTCGTCTGCATTTGAAGCTATATCACTTATATCGCAACTATCTGATGTTAAATCATTTGTTTCGCATGGATTTGAAGCTAAATCTTCTACGTCGCATTGATTTGCAGCTAAATCATGTGTTTCGCATGGATATGAAGCTAAACCTTCTACTTCGAATTGATTTGAAGCTAAATCATGTGCTTCGCATGGATTTGAAGCTAACTCGTTTGTTTCGTCTGCATTTGAAGCTATATCTATTATATCGCAAGTATCTGAAGCTATATCATTTGTGTCGCATGGATTTGAAGACAAACCTTCTATATTGCTTTGATTTGAAGCTAAATCATGTGTTTCGCGTGGATTTGAAGCTAAACCTTCTACGTCGCATTGATTTGAAGCTAAATCATGTGTTTCGCATGGATTTGAAGTTAAACCTTCCACATCGCAATGATTTGAAGCTAAATCAAGTGATTCGCTTGGATTTGGTGCTAACTCGTTTGTTTCGTTCGCATTTGAAGCTATATCACATATATCCCAAGCGTTTGAAAGTAAATCATTTGCTCTAATGGATTTGAAGTTAAACCTTCTACATCGCAATGATTTGAAGCTAAACCATGTGATTCGCTTGGATTTGGATCTAACTCGTTTATTTAGTCTGCATTTGAAGCTATATCACTTATATCGCAACTATCTGATGTTAAATCGTTTGTTTCGCATGGATTTGAAGCTAAACCTGCTACATCGCATTGATTTGAAGCTAAGTCATGTGATTCGCTTGGATTTGGAGCTAACTCGTTTATTTCGTCTGCATTTGAAGCTATATCACTTATATCCCAAGTGTTTGAAGCTAAATCGTTTGCTTCGCATGGATTTGAAGTTAAACCTTCCACATCGCAATGATTTGAAGCTAAATCATGTGATCCGCTTGGATTTGGAGCTAACTCGTTTATTTCGTCTGCATTTGAAGCTGTACCACTTATATCGCAACTATCTGATGTTAAATCATCTGTTTCGCATGGATTTGAAGCTAAACCTTCTATATCGCATTGATTTGAAGCTAAATCATGTGTTTGGCGTGTATTTGACGCTAAACCTTCTACATCGCATTGATTTGAAGCTAAGTCATGTGTTTCGCTTGGATTTGAAGCTATCTCGTTTTTTTCGTCTGCGTTTGAAGCTATATCACATATATCGCATGTATCTGATGCTAAATAATTTGTATCGCATAGATTTGAAGCTAATCCTTCTACTTCGAATTGATTTGAAGCTAAATCATGTGCTTCGCTTGGATTTGATGCTATCTAGTTTGTTTCGTCTGCATTTGAAGCTATATCACTTATATCCTAAGTGTTTGAAGCCAAATCATTTGTTTCGCATGGATTTGAAGCTAAACTTTCTACATAGCATTGATTTGAAGCTTAATCACGTGTTTTGTATGGATTTGTAGCTAACTCGTTTGTTTCGTCTGCATTTGAAGCTATATAACTTATATCGCAACTATCTGATGTTAGATCATTTGTTTCGCATGGATTTGAAGCTAAATCTTCTACATCGCAATGATTTGCAGCTAAATCATGTGTTTCGTATGGATTTGAAGCTAACTCGTTTGTTTCGTCTGCATTTGAAGCTATATCACTTATTTCGCAACTATCTGATGTTAAATCATTTGTATCGCATGGATTTGAAGCTAAACCTTCTACATCGCATTGATTTGAAGCTAAATCATGTGTTTGGCGTGTATTTTCCGCTAAACCTTCTACATCGCATTGATTTGAAGCTAAGTCATGTGTTTCGCTTGGATTTGAAGCTATCTCGTTTCTTTCGTCTGCATTTGAAGCTATATCACTTATATCGCAACTATCTGATGTTAAACCATTTGTATCGCATGGATTTGAAGCTAAATCTTCTATATCGCATTTATTTGCAACTGAATCATGTGTTTCGTATGGATTTGAAGCTAACTCGTTTGCTTCGTCTGCATTTGAAGCTATATCACTTATATCCCAAGTGTTTGAAGCTAAATCATTTGTTTCGCATGGATTTCAAGTTAAACCTTCTTCATCGCATTGATTTGAAGCGAAATCATGTGTTTCGCTTGGATTTGAAGCTATCTCTTTTGTTTCGTCTGCATTTGAAGCTATATCACTTATATAGCATGTTTCTGATGCTGAATCATTTGTATCGCATGGAATGAAGATAATCCTTCTACTTCGAATTGATTTGAAGCTAAATCATGTGCTTCGCATGGATTTGAAGCTAACTCGTTTGTTTCGTCTGCATTTGAAGCTATATCACTTATATCGCAACTATCTGATGTTAAATCATTTGTGTCGCATGGATTTGAAGTTAAACCTTCCACATAGCAATGATTTGAAGCTAAACCATGTGATTCGCTTGGATTTGGTGCTAACTCGTTTATATCGTCTGCATTTGAAGCTATATCACTTATATCGCAACTATCTGAAGTTAAATCATTTGTTTCGCATGGATTTGAAGCTAAACCTTCTACATCGCATTGATTTGAAGCTAAGTCATGTGTTTCGCTTGGATTTGAAACTATCTCGTTTGTTTCGTCTGCATTTGAAGCTATATCACTTATATCGCAACTATCTGATGTTAAATCATTTGTTTCGCATGGATTTGAATCTAACTCGTTATTTTCGTCTGCATTTGAAGCTATATCACTTATATCCCAAGTGTTTGAAGCTAAATCATTTGTGTCGCATGGATTTGAAGCTAAACCTTCTACATCGCATTGATTTGCAGCTAAGTCATGTGTTTCGCATGGAGTTGAAGCTAACTCGTTTGTTTCGTCTGAATTTGAAGCTATATCACTTATATCGCAAGTATCTGAAGCTAAATCATTTGAGTCGCATGGATTTGAAGCTAAACCTTCTACATCGCATTGATTTGAAGCTAAATCATGTTTTTCGCTTGGATTTGAAACTATCTCGTTTGTTTCGTCTGCATTTGAAGCTGTATCACTTATATCGCAACAATCTGATGTTAAATCAATTGTTTCGCATGGATTTGAAGCTAAACCTTCTACATAGCATTGATTTGAAGCATAATCATATGTTTTGCATGGATTTGAAGCTAACTCGTTTGTTTCTCCTGCATTTGAAGCTATATCACTTATATCGCAAGTATCTGAAGCTAAATCATTTGTGTCGCATGGATTTGCCGCTAAACCTTCTACATCGCATTGATTTGATGCTAAGTCATGTGTTTCGCTTGGATTTGAAGCTATCTCGTTTCTTTCGTCTGCATTTGAAGCTATATCACTTATATCGCAAGTATCTGAAGCTAAATCATTTGTATCGCAAGAATTTGAATCTAATCCTTCTACTTCGAATTGATTTGAAGCTAAATCATGTGTTTTGCTTGGATATGAAGATAACTCGTTTGCTTCGTCTGCATTTGAAGCTATATCACTTATATCCCAAGTGTTTGAAGCTAAATCATTTGTATCGCATGGATATGAAGCTAATCCTTGTACATCGCATTGATTTGAAGCTAAATCATGTGTTTGGCTTGGATATGAAGCTAACTCGTTTGTTTCGTCTGAATTTGAAGCTATATCTCCTATATCGCAAGTATCTGAAGCAAAATCATTTGTATCTCATGGATTTGAAGCTAAAGCTTCTACATAGCATTGATTTGAAGATAAATCATGTGTTTCGCGTGAATTTGAAGCTAAACCTTCTACATCGCGTGAATTTGAACCTAAACCTACTACATCGCATTGATTTGAAGCTAAATCATGTGTTTCGCTTGGATTTGAAGCTATCTCGATTGATTCGACTGCATTTGAAGCTATATCACTTATTTCGCAACTATCTGATGTTAAATCATTTGTTTCGCATGGATTTGAAGCTAAATCTTCTACATCGCATTGATTTGCAGCTAAATCATGTGTTTCGCATGGATATGAAGCTAAACCTTCTACTTCGAATTGATTTGAAGCTAAATCATGTGTTTTGCTTGGATATGAAGATAACTCGTTTGTTTCGTTTGCATTTGAAGCTATATCACATATATCCCAAGCGTTTGAAAGTAAATCATTTGTTCTAATGGATTTGAAGTTAAACCTTCTACATCGCAATGATTTGAAGCTAAATCATGTGATTCGCATGGATTTGGATCTAACTCGTTTATTTAGTCTGCATTTGAAGCTATATCACTTATATCGCAACTATCTGATGTTAAACCATTTGTTTCTCATGGATTTGAAGCTAAATCTTCTATATCGCATTTATTTGCAGCTGAATCATGTGTTTCGTATGGATTTGAAGCTAACTCGTTTGCTTCGTCTGCATTTGAAGCTATATCACTTATATCCCAAGTGTTTGAAGCTAAATCATTTGTTTCGCATGGATTTGAAGCTAAACCTTCTACATCGCATTGATTTGAAGCTAAATCATGTGATTCGCTTGGAATTGGATCTAACTCGTTTATTTAGTCTGCATTTGAAGCTATATCACTTATATCGCAACTATCTGATGTTAAATCAATTGTTTCGCATGGATTTGAAGCTAAACCTTCTACATCGCATTGATTTGAAGCTAAATCATGTGTTTGGCGTGTATTTGCCGCTAAACCTTCTACATCGCATTGATTTGAAGCTAAGTCATGTGTTTTGCTTGGATTTGAAGCTATCTCGTTTCTTTCGTCTGCATTTGAAGCTATATCACTTATATCGCAACTATCTGATGTTAAACCATTTGTTTCTCATGGATTTGAAGCTAAATCTTCTATATCGCATTTATTTGCAGCTAAATCATGTGTTTCGTATGGATTTGAAGCTAACTCGTTTGCTTCGTCTGCAGTTGAAGCTATATCACATATATCCCAAGCGTTTGAAAGTAAATCATTTGTTCTAATGGATTTGAAGTTAAACCTTCTACATCGCAATGATTTGAAGCTAAATCATGTGATTCGCTTGGATTTGGATCTAACTCGTTTATTTAGTCTGCATTTGAATCTATATCACTTATATCGCAACTATCTGATGTTAAATCAATTGTTCCGCATGGATTTGAAGCTAATCCTTCTACATCGCATTGATTTCAAGCTAAATCATGTGTTTGGCGTGTATTTGCCGCTAAACCTTCTACATCGCATTGATTTGAAGCTAAGTCATGTGTTTCGCTTGGATTTGAAGCTATCTCGTTTCTTTCGTCTGTATTTGAAGCTATATCACTTATATCGCAACTATCTTATGTTAAACCATTTGTTTCGCATGGATTTGAAGCTAAATCTTCTATATCGCATTTATTTGCAGCTGAATCATGTTTTTCGTATGGATTTGAAGCTAACTCGTTTGCTTCGTCTGCATTTGAAGCTATATCACTTATATCCCAAGTGTTTGAAGCTAAATCATTTGTTTCGCATGGATTTGTAGCTAAACCTTCTACATCGCATTGATTTGAAGCTAAATCATGTGTTTGGCGTGTATTTGCCGCTAAACCTTCTACATCGCATTGATTTGAAGCTAAGTCATGTGATCGCTTGGATTTGAAGCTATCTCGTTTCTTTCGTCTGCATTTGAAGCTATATCACTTATATCGCAACTATCTGATGTTAAACCATTTGTTTCGCATGGATTTGAAGCTAAATCTTCTATATCGCATTTATTTGCAGCTGAATCATGTGTTTCGTATGGATTTGAAGCTAACTCGTTTGCTTCGTCTGCAGTTGAAGCTATATCACATATATCCCAAGTGTTTGAAGCTAAATCATTTGTTCCGCATGGATTTGAAGCTAAACCTTCTACATCGCATTGATTTGAAGCTAAATCATGTGTTTCGCTTGGATTTGAAGCTATCTCTTTTGTTTCGTCTGCATTTGAAGCTATATCACTTATATCGCATGTTTCTGATGCTGAATCATTTGTATCGCATGGAATAAAGATAATCCTTCTACTTCGAATTGATTTGAAGCTAAATCATGTGCTTCGCATGGATTTGAAGCTAACTCGTTTGTTTCGTCTGCATTTGAAGCTATATCTATTATATCGCAAGTATCTGAAGCTATATCATTTGTGTCGCATGGATTTGAAGACAAACCTTCTATATTGCTTTGATTTGAAGCTAAATCATGTGTTTCTCGTGGATTTGAAGCTAAACCTTCTACGTCGCATTGATTTGAAGCTAAATCATGTGTTTCGCATGGATTTGAAGTTAAACCTTCCACATCGCAATGATTTGAAGCTAAATCAAGTGATTCGCTTGGATTTGGTGCTAACTCGTTTGTTTCGTTCGCATTTGAAGCTATATCACATATATCCCAAGCGTTTGAAAGTAAATCATTTGCTCTAATGGATTTGAAGTTAAACCTTCTACATCGCAATGATTTGAAGCTAAACCATGTGATTCGCTTGGATTTGGATCTAACTCGTTTATTTAGTCTGCATTTGAAGCTATATCACTTATATCGCAACTATCTGATGTTAAATCATTTGTTTCGCATGGATTTGAAGCTAAACCTGCTACATCGCATTGATTTGAAGCTAAGTCATGTGATTCGCTTGGATTTGGAGCTAACTCGTTTATTTCGTCTGCATTTGAAGCTATATCACTTATATCCCAAGTGTTTGAAGCTAAATCATTTGCTTCGCATGGATTTGAAGTTAAACCTTCCACATCGCAATGATTTGAAGCTAAATCATGTGATCCGCTTGGATTTGGAGCTAACTCGTTTATTTCGTCTGTATTTGAAGCTGTACCACTTATATCGCAACTATCTGATGTTAAATCATCTGTTTCGCATGGATTTGAAGCTAAACCTTCTATATCGCATTGATTTGAAGCTAAATCATGTGTTTGGCGTGTATTTGACGCTAAACCTTCTACATCGCATTGATTTGAAGCTAAGTCATGTGTTTCGCTTGGATTTGAAGCTATCTCGTTTTTTTCGTCTGCATTTGAAGCTATATCACATATATCGCATGTATCTGATGCTAAATAATTTGTATCGCATAGATTTGAAGCTAATCCTTCTACTTCGAATTGATTTGAAGCTAAATCATGTGCTTCGCTTGGATTTGATGCTATCTAGTTTGTTTCGTCTGCATTTGAAGCTATATCACTTATATCCTAAGTGTTTGAAGCCAAATCATTTGTTTCGCATGGATTTGAAGCTAAACTTTCTACATAGCATTGATTTGAAGCTTAATCACGTGTTTTGTATGGATTTGTAGCTAACTCGTTTGTTTCGTCTGCATTTGAAGCTATATAACTTATATCGCAACTATCTGATGTTAGATCATTTGTTTCGCATGGATTTGAAGCTAAATCTTCTACATCGCAATGATTTGCAGCTAAATCATGTGTTTCGTATGGATTTGAAGCTAACTCGTTTGTTTCGTCTGCATTTGAAGCTATATCACTTATATCGCAACTATCTGATGTTAAATCATTTGTATCGCATGGATTTGAAGCTAAACCTTCTACATCGCATTGATTTGAAGCTAAATCATGTGTTTGGCGTGTATTTTCCGCTAAACCTTCTACATCGCATTGATTTGAAGCTAAGTCATGTGTTTCGCTTGGATTTGAAGCTATCTCGTTTCTTTCGTCTGCATTTGAAGCTATATCACTTATATCGCAACTATCTGATGTTAAACCATTTGTATCGCATGGATTTGAAGCTAAATCTTCTATATCGCATTTATTTGCAGCTGAATCATGTGTTTCGTATGGATTTGAAGCTAACTCGTTTGCTTCGTCTGCATTTGAAGCTATATCACTTATATCCCAAGTGTTTGAAGCTAAATCATTTGTTTCGCATGGATTTGAAGTTAAACCTTCTTCATCGCATTGATTTGAAGCGAAATCATGTGTTTCGCTTGGATTTGAAGCTATCTCTTTTGTTTCGTCTGCATTTGAAGCTATATCACTTATATAGCATGTTTCTGATGCTGAATCATTTGTATCGCATGGAATGAAGATAATCCTTCTACTTCGAATTGATTTGAAGCTAAATCATGTGCTTCGCATGGATTTGAAGCTAACTCGTTTGTTTCGTCTGCATTTGAAGCTATATCTATTATATCGCAAGTATCTGAAGCTATATCATTTGTGTCGCATGGATTTGAAGCTAAACCTTCTATATCGCATTGATTTGAAGCTAAATCATGTGTTTCGCGTGGATTTGAAGCTAACTCGTTTGTTTCGCCTGCATTTGAAGCTATATCACTTATATCCCAAGTGCTTGAAGCTAAATCATTTGCTTCGCATGGATTTGAAGTTAAACCTTCCACATAGCAATGATTTGAAGCTAAACCATGTGATTCGCTTGGATTTGGTGCTAACTCGTTTATATCGTCTGCATTTGAAGCTATATCACTTATATCGCAACTATCTGAAGTTAAATCATTTGTTTCGCATGGATTTGAAGCTAAACCTTCTACATCGCATTGATTTGAAGCTAAGTCATGTGTTTCGCTTGGATTTGAAACTATCTCGTTTGTTTCGTCTGCATTTGAAGCTATATCACTTATATCGCAACTATCTGATGTTAAATCATTTGTTTCGCATGGATTTGAATCTAACTCATTATTTTCGTCTGCATTTGAAGCTATATCACTTATATCCCAAGTGTTTTGAAGCTAAATCATTTGTGTCGCATGGATTTGAAGCTAAACCTTCTACATCGCATTGATTTGCAGCTAAGTCATGTGTTTCGCATGGAGTTGAAGCTAACTCGTTTGTTTCGTCTGAATTTGAAGCTATATCACTTATATCGCAAGTATCTGAAGCTAAATCATTTGAGTCGCATGGATTTGAAGCTAAACCTTCTACATCGCATTGATTTGAAGCTAAATCATGTTTTTCGCTTGGATTTGAAACTATCTCGTTTGTTTCGTCTGCATTTGAAGCTGTATCACTTATATCGCAACAATCTGATGTTAAATCAATTGTTTCGCATGGATTTGAAGCTAAACCTTCTACATAGCATTGATTTGAAGCATAATCATATGTTTTGCATGGATTTGAAGCTAACTCGTTTGTTTCTCCTGCATTTGAAGCTATATCACTTATATCGCAAGTATCTGAAGCTAAATCATTTGTGTCGCATGGATTTGAAGCTAAACCTTCTGCATCGCATTGATTTGAAGCTAAATCATGTGTTTGGCGTGTATTTGCCGCTAAACCTTCTACATCGCATTGATTTGAAGCTAAGTCATGTGTTTTGCTTGGATTTGAAGCTATCTCGTTTCTTTCGTCTGCATTTGAAGCTATATCACTTATATCGCAACTATCTGATGTTAAACCATTTGTTTCTCATGGATTTGAAGCTAAATCTTCTATATCGCATTTATTTGCAGCTAAACCATGTGTTTCGTATGGATTTGAAGCTAACTCGTTTGCTTCGTCTGCAGTTGAAGCTATATCACATATATCCCAAGCGTTTGAAAGTAAATCATTTGTTCTAATGGATTTGAAGTTAAACCTTCTACATCGCAATGATTTGAAGCTAAATCATGTGATTCGCTTGGATTTGGATCTAACTCGTTTATTTAGTCTGCATTTGAAGCTATATCACTTATATCGCAACTATCTGATGTTAAATCAATTGTTTCGCATGGATTTGAAGCTAATCCTTCTACATCGCATTGATTTCAAGCTAAATCATGTGTTTGGCGTGTATTTGCCGCTAAACCTTCTACATCGCATTGATTTGAAGCTAAGTCATGTGTTTCGCTTGGATTTGAAGCTATCTCGTTTCTTTCGTCTGTATTTGAAGCTATATCACTTATATCGCAACTATCTGATATTAAACCATTTGTTTCGCATGGATTTGAAGCTAAATCTTCTATATCGCATTTATTTGCAGCTGAATCATGTTTTTCGTATGGATTTGAAGCTAACTCGTTTGCTTCGTCTGCATTTGAAGCTATATCACTTATATCCCAAGTGTTTGAAGCTAAATCATTTGTTTCGCATGGATTTGTAGCTAAACCTTCTACATCGCATTGATTTGAAGCTAAATCATGTGTTTGGCGTGTATTTGCCGCTAAACCTTCTACATCGCATTGATTTGAAGCTAAATCAAGTGATTCGCTTGGATTTGGTGCTAACTCGTTTGTTTCGTTCGCATTTGAAGCTATATCACATATATCCCAAGCGTTTGAAAGTAAATCATTTGCTCTAATGGATTTGAAGTTAAACCTTCTACATCGCAATGATTTGAAGCTAAACCATGTGATTCGCTTGGATTTGGATCTAACTCGTTTATTTAGTCTGCATTTGAAGCTATATCACTTATATCGCAACTATCTGATGTTAAATCATTTGTTTCGCATGGATTTGAAGCTAAACCTGCTACATCGCATTGATTTGAAGCTAAGTCATGTGATTCGCTTGGATTTGGAGCTAACTCGTTTATTTCGTCTGCATTTGAAGCTATATCACTTATATCCCAAGTGTTTGAAGCTAAATCATTTGCTTCGCATGGATTTGAAGTTAAACCTTCCACATCGCAATGATTTGAAGCTAAATCATGTGATCCGCTTGGATTTGGAGCTAACTCGTTTATTTCGTCTGCATTTGAAGCTATATCACTTATATCCCAAGTGTTTGAAGCTAAATCATTTGTATCGCATGGATATGAAGCTAATCCTTGTACATCGCATTGATTTGAAGCTAAATCATGTGTTTGGCTTGGATATGAAGCTAACTCGTTTGTTTCGTCTGAATTTGAAGCTATATCTCCTATATCGCAAGTATCTGAAGCAAAATCATTTGTATCTCATGGATTTGAAGCTAAAGCTTCTACATAGCATTGATTTGAAGATAAATCATGTGTTTCGCGTGAATTTGAAGCTAAACCTTCTACATCGCGTGAATTTGAACCTAAACCTTCTACATCGCATTGATTTGAAGCTAAATCATGTGTTTCGCTTGGATTTGAAGCTATCTCGATTGATTCGACTGCATTTGAAGCTATATCACTTATATCGCAACTATCTGATGTTAAATCATTTGTTTCGCATGGATTTGAAGCTAAATCTTCTACATCGCATTGATTTGCAGCTAAATCATGTGTTTCGCATGGATATGAAGCTAAACCTTCTACTTCGAATTGATTTGAAGCTAAATCATGTGTTTTGCTTGGATATGAAGATAACTCGTTTGTTTCGTTTGCATTTGAAGCTATATCACATATATCCCAAGCGTTTGAAAGTAAATCATTTGTTCTAATGGATTTGAAGTTAAACCTTCTACATCGCAATGATTTGAAGCTAAATCATGTGATGATTCGCATGGATTTGGATCTAACTCGTTTATTTAGTCTGCATTTGAAGCTATATCACTTATATCGCAACTATCTGATGTTAAACCATTTGTTTCTCATGGATTTGAAGCTAAATCTTCTATATCGCATTTATTTGCAGCTGAATCATGTGTTTCGTATGGATTTGAAGCTAACTCGTTTGCTTCGTCTGCATTTGAAGCTATATCACTTATATCCCAAGTGTTTGAAGCTAAATCATTTGTTTCGCATGGATTTGAAGCTAAACCTTCTACATCGCATTGATTTGAAGCTAAATCATGTGATTCGCTTGGATTTGGATCTAACTCGTTTATTTAGTCTGCATTTGAAGCTATATCACTTATATCGCAACTATCTGATGTTAAATCAATTGTTTCGCATGGATTTGAAGCTAAACCTTCTACATCGCATTGATTTGAAGCTAAATCATGTGTTTGGCGTGTATTTGCCGCTAAACCTTCTACATCGCATTGATTTGAAGCTAAGTCATGTGTTTTGCTTGGATTTGAAGCTATCTCGTTTCTTTCGTCTGCATTTGAAGCTATATCACTTATATCGCAACTATCTGATGTTAAACCATTTGTTTCTCATGGATTTGAAGCTAAATCTTCTATATCGCATTTATTTGCAGCTAAATCATGTGTTTCGTATGGATTTGAAGCTAACTCGTTTGCTTCGTCTGCAGTTGAAGCAATATCACATATATCCCAAGCGTTTGAAAGTAAATCATTTGTTCTAATGGATTTGAAGTTAAACCTTCTACATCGCAATGATTTGAAGCTAAATCATGTGATTCGCTTGGATTTGGATCTAACTCGTTTATTTAGTCTGCATTTGAAGCTATATCACTTATATCGCAACTATCTGATGTTAAATCAATTGTTTCGCATGGATTTGAAGCTAATCCTTCTACATCGCATTGATTTCAAGCTAAATCATGTGTTTGGCATGTATTTGCCGCTAAACCTTCTACATCGCATTGATTTGAAGCTAAGTCATGTGTTTCGCTTGGATTTGAAGCTACCTCGTTTCTTTCGTCTGTATTTGAAGCTATATCACTTATATCGCAACTATCTGATGTTAAACCATTTGTTTCGCATGGATTTGAAGCTAAATCTTCTATATCGCATTTATTTGCAGCTGAATCATGTGTTTCGTATGGATTTGAAGCTAACTCGTTTGCTTCGTCTGCAGTTGAAGCTATATCACATATATCCCAAGTGTTTGAAGCTAAATCATTTGTTCCGCATGGATTTGAAGCTAAACCTTCTACATCGCATTGATTTGAAGCTAAATCATGTGTTTCGCTTGGATTGAAGCTAACTCTTTTGTTTCGTCTGCATTTGAAGCTATATCACTTATATCGCATGTTTCTGATGCTGAATCATTTGTATCGCATGGAATAAAGATAATCCTTCTACTTCGAATTGATTTGAAGCTAAATCATGTGCTTCGCATGGATTTGAAGCTAACTCGTTTGTTTCGTCTGCATTTGAAGCTATATCTATTATATCGCAAGTATCTGAAGCTATATCATTTGTGTAGCATGGATTTGAAGACAAACCTTCTATATTGCTTTGATTTGAAGCTAAATCATGTGTTTCTCGTGGATTTGAAGCTAAACCTTCTACGTCGCATTGATTTGAAGCTAAATCATGTGTTTCGCATGGATTTGAAGTTAAACCTTCCACATCGCAATGATTTGAAGCTAAATCAAGTGATTCGCTTGGATTTGGTGCTAA